>NC_068363.1:18112951-18206097 GCF_020536995.1 Dreissena polymorpha | reverse complement strand
CACTGGCCTGTTGTATCATGAGAGGCTCTGACTCTGTAATATTGCCTCAATCCTGTAGCATATTATTCACGTGGGTCTTGTATGTCCTATTATCCCATTGGTGGGTCTTGCTGAAATCTATAGAAACAGGCTGTTTGGAAAACAGCATGCCCCACATATGGCTGTCCGTTTGTACTGGCAGCCATTGTGTGAATACGACTTTGTCACTGTGACCTTGACCTTTGACCTAGTGACCTGAAAATCAATAGGGGTCATCTGCAAGTCACGATCAATGTACCTATGAAGTGTCATGATCCGGCAAAAGCGTTCTTGATTTGATCATTCGAAAATCATTTGACTATTTCGGGTCACTGTGACCTTACCTTTGACCATGTGACCTCAAAATCTATAGGGTTCATCTACGATCATGATCAATCTACCCCATGAAGTTTCATGATCCTAGGCGTGCGTTCTTGAGTTATAATCCGAAACCATTTTCAATATCGATCACCGTGGACCTTGACCTAGTGACCTCAAAATCAATAGGGGTCATCTGCAAGTCATGATCAATGTACCTATGATGTTTCATGATCCTAGGCCCAAGCGTTCTTGAGTTATCGTATGACACCACCCTGGTGGACGGACGGACCGATCGACATGAGCAAAGCAATATACCCCCTCTTCTTCGAAGGGTGGCATAAATATATTTGGCTTGGACAACAGAAATTGTACTAGAATATATTCTACAGTTGGGTCATGTCTTATCATCAATAGGTGGGCCTTTATTATGAACGTCTCGATGAGGTACTGATGTAGAAGAAAATCAATACATACATTAGACCCGAACAAATTCATGAGCCACATTCTGGGTCGTAACGTAACAAGGGCCGTAACGGTAAAGATTTTAATTACATTTGTACTTAGCAGAGTTCCGAAGTACAGTCTATTACAAGATAAATCTGAGCCGATTTTAAAAACTTATAGCAAATTTTGTAATTTAATGACGACCTGCTCCATGAAGTTTACTTTCAGTTTAGAGCCGCCGTGATCAGTAACATTTTTTGTGTTTGCATCCGATTTGAATGTTCTCCAAAATATATAATAAATTCACATGTCTACTCAATAGCTATGTATTTTAAGAACACATTTCGCGAGAATTTCTCACGAAAAATGACATGTACAATGTTTAAATCAAAGTTTTAAGCTGTGATTAAAAGTTTCAAAAACACCCAATGCGCCCTTTTTAAGAGAATCTCCGTGCAAATGCCCTTTTTTTTCAAGTCATGCGCCATGCCCTCTGCCTTTCTAGATGAAACACTACAAGCTAACTCCAATATAACCCCCTAAACTTCGTTTGTGGGGGTATAATAAAATCATTCTCAAAAGTAAATAATATCTTTTGTAGTTGTAGATTATTCGGGTATTAATCCTCTCATTTCACACAATAAACTGTTCATAACAGATGAGATGGCAAGCATAAATGCCTTAATGAACACAATATTTGCATGTTGTCTTCACAAAAAACAGCCCAAACCATGCTCAATGTTAAAAACGCACTAAGTGACCCCGTGACCTAGTTTTTGATCCGGCATGACCCATATTCACACTACTTCACCTAGTATCCTCTAGATACAACATCTGACCGAAGATCGGATGAATACAACTTGAATTAGAGAGCGGACACTTAATACAGACGGACCCGACCGACAGACCAACAGACAAGTTTGGTGAAGATTAGATGAAAACACTTGAATTAGAGGGTGGACACTTAATACGAACCGACCGACAAGTTCACTCCTATATACATCCCTAAACTTTGTTTTGTGGGGGGTATAATTGCATTTATACCTTGAGATTGGCTCCCTTCTATCATGGCTCAGACTGGCTGGCTCTTCACTTGGCTCCCTCCTATCATGGGTCACACTGCCCTGCTCTTCACTGTCAGCAGTTGACATGGACTCTGAAAGAACCAAAGTGAAACCTGTAGATTGCATTTGATCAGCACAGTTAACACTGGCCTGTTGTATCATAAGAGGCTCTGACTCCTGTATAGTTGCCCTCAATGCCTGTAAGCATATAATGTCAACAGTGGGGTCTTGTATGTCTATTATCCATTGGTGGGTCTTGCTGAATCTATAGAAACAAGGGCTGTTTGTAAAACATGCATGCCCCACATATGGGGCTGTCCGTTGTACTGGCACGCCATTGGTGAATACGACTTTTGTCACTGTGACCTTGACCTTTTGACCTAGTGACCTGAAAATCAATAGGGGTCATCTGCAAGTCACGATCAATGTACCTATGAAGTGTCATGATCCTAGCAAAAGCGTTCTTGAGTTATCATTCGAAAATCATTTGACTATTTCGGGTCACTGTGACCTTGACCTTTTCTTGAGTTATAATCCGGAAAACCATTTTACAATTTCGATCACCGTGACCTTGACCTAGGTGACCTCAAAAATCAATAGGGGTCATCTGCAAGTCATGATCAATGTACCTATATGTTTCATGATCCTAGGCCCAAGCGTTCTTGAGTTATCGTACGACAACCACCTGGTGGACGGACGGACACGATCGACATGAGCAAAGCATATACCCCCTCTCTTCGAAGGGTGGCATAAATATATATGGCTTGGAACAACAGAAAATTGTACTAGAATACTATAGTCTACAGTTGGGTCATGTCTTTATCATCAATAGGTGGGCCTTTATTATATGATAATAGAAATACCATGGGTCAGACTGGCTGGCTCTTCACTTGGCTCCCTTCTATCATGGGTCAGACTGGCTGGCTCTTCACTTGGCTCCCTCCTATCATGGGTCAGACTGCCTGGCTCTTCACTGTCAGCAGTTGACATGGACTCTGAAAGAACCAAAGTGAAACCTGTAGATTGCATTTGATCAGCACAGTTAACACTGGCCTGTTGTATCATGAGAGGCTCTGACTCCTGTATAGTTGCCTCAATGCCTGTAAGCATATAATGTCAACAGTGGGGTCTTGTATGTCTATTATCCATTGGTGGGTCTTGCTGAAATCTATAGAAACAAGGGCTGTTTGTAAAACATGCATGCCCCACATATGGGCTGTCCGTTGTACTGGCAGCCATTGTGTGAATACGACTTTTGTCACTGTGACCTCGACCTTTGACCTAGTGACCTGAAATCAATAGGGGTCATCTGCAAGTCACGATCAATGTACCTATGAAGTGTCATGATCCTAGGCAAAAGCGTTCTTGAGTTATCATTCGAAAATCATTTGACTATTTCGGGTCACTGTGACCTTG
This sequence comes from Dreissena polymorpha, assembly GCF_020536995.1. Classification (NCBI taxonomy): domain Eukaryota; kingdom Metazoa; phylum Mollusca; class Bivalvia; order Myida; family Dreissenidae; genus Dreissena; species Dreissena polymorpha. Next base: position 18,202,834 of record NC_068363.1, on the reverse strand, counting down.
ACCTTGTGACCTCAAAATCAATAGGGGTCATCTGCGAGTCATGATCAATCTACCTATGAAGTTTCATGATCCTAGGCATATGCTTTCTTGAGTTATCATCCGAAAACCATTTTACTATTTCGGGTCACCGTGACCTTGACCTTTGACCTAGTGACCTCAAAATCAATAGGGGTCATCTGCGAGTAATGATCAATCTACCCATGAAGTTTCATGATCCTAGCCGTATGCGTTCTTGAGTTATCATCCGGAAACCATTTTACTATTTTGGGTCACCGTGACCTTGACCTTTGACCTCAAAATCTATAGGGGTCATCTGCGAGTCATGATCAATCTACCCATGAAGTTTCATGATCCTAGGCGTATGCGTTCTTGAGTTATCATCCCGAACCATTTTTACTATTTCGGGTCACTGTGACCTTGACCTTGACCTAGTGACCTCAAATCAATAGGGGTCATCTGCAAGTCATGATCAATGTACCTATGAAGTTCATGATCCTAGCCCAAAGCGTTCTTGAGTTATCATCGGACACCACCTGGTGGACGAACCGACCGACAGACCGACCGACATGTGCAAAGCAAAATACCCCCTCTTCTTCGAAGGGTGGCATAAATATATATTGGCTTGGACAACAGAAAATTGTACTAGAATATATAGTCTACAGTTGGGTCATGTCTTTATCATCAATAGGTGGGCCTTTATTATATGATAATAGAAATACCAAGGAAATGTTTGTTTTCCAAAAGCACTTCTAAACGTGTTTTTTTATGCTTTTCGGTATAAGGTATGAGATGTACACAAAATAACAACACACATATCCCCCACTAAAATATGTTATAAGACCTGCTTACAATTTAAATCAGAAAATCTTCATACTTGCAAAGTAAGTTATTTATCCTTTAAATCATTAAATAACTCAGAAACAGAAATGTCTAATTGAGCATATAAACTATTTCATAAGGTGTCCAAATCTAAAGGTATTCTATACTCCCTTTTTTTTTTAATGGGCTACCATAACAATGACTCTGTTATGGACCACTTTCATAATACAAATGAACAGTGGCCAATGATCTACCATGGGTATAATAAACTATTTTACCTTCTTGATGGCCATCTTCGTCTTCAATTGGAAGAGGTAAATCTGTAAAAATGATTTTTTTATTTTAGAAATAACTATTTAGAAAAAATAACCAGAAGTCACTCTTGATACGACAGTAAATATTTTCAATACTTCAAGGTTTGTTGTTAAAAGTATTTTGTTGCATGTAGCCATTTCTTAAGAGGATAAACAATTTTCAAGGCCACATAAAATAGGTTTTGCCTATTTTTACCACGTAAATTTTAGACTTATTGAATTAAACGTGGCCAAAACAAGGGCCCCGCCTTTCAAACAATGTTTTACATCGTTTGTCTGTTCTCAAGCGCTCTGTTTGTTCTTGAAGAATGATCATTCAGTCGAATTTACTGACAGCCAATAGGAGAGAAAGTAACAAAAATTCTCCATCCCAATTCAGTAAAGTTAAATGATATAATAATAAATTCTTATAATCAAACCTTCTACTACTATGTCCTTCATCTCTGCCTTCCTTCCACTCATTGACTTTACCATTTCAACAGCATACAAAATCAGGGCAACCTATAAAATTTCAAGAAGACCATAATATTCCAGCTGTCAAAATACTTCCATCATAACAACAGTAGCAATCCATAGTTCCCTGACCTCACTTTTTATTTCAATATCAATATAGATTGAACACAAACGTTGCCATATGCTATTTTGTTGACAGCTTGTGAAAGTCGCCCAGTACCATATTTGTAAATTACACAGCCCTACAAATAATATAATCTCAATTATCTGCCACAACACTTAAAGAAACTAGGCTTTGTCACAGACGGACCTATACCCCCACGTGCCCCATCCACACAAGAGAATCTAATTAATGGCTATTTTTAGAATTATTATGCCATTATCATTTATGGCCATTTTTGACCTTTGAACTTAAAGCATGACCTTGACCTTGGAGATATCGACATAATTCTTTCCTGCCACACACCATCCATAACGGTGAAACACTGATTTTAAAATCTCACAATGAACACATAGTTATGGCCTTCTTTTACCTTTGAACAAAGTGTGACCTTGACCTTCGAGATATTGACGTAACTCTTTCACGTGACACACAAGTCATATGACAGTGAACAAATGTGCCAATGATTTTTAAATCTCACAATGAACTACATAGTTATGGCCCAGAAAAGCTCATTTATGGCCATTTTTGACATTTGAACTCAAAGTGTGACCTTGACCTTGGAGATATCGACGTATTCTTTCGCACAACACACCTTCCAATGATGGTGACATGTTCCAACTGATTTTAAAATCTCAAAAGAACAACACAGTTATTGCCCGGACAAGATGAAATTCTTTGCGCGACACACACCCTCCAATGATGGTTAACAAATGTTCCAAATGATTTTAAAATCTCACAATGAATGACAAAAGTTATGGCCCGGACAAGCATTTTACCCTTGAACTCCAAAAGTGACCTTGATCTAAGTTCTTGGAGATATCGACGCAATCCTTTCGCGCGACCACACGGTCCCATGATGGTGAACAAATCAAAACCAAGTCAATTAAAAATCTAACAATAAATGAAATAGTTATGGTCCAGACAAACTTTGTGTTTAAAAGCACTAAGTGACCTTGTGACCTAGTTTTTTACCAGGCATGACCCATATTCAAAACTTGACCTAGACATCATCTAGATACAACTTGTGACCAAGTTTGGTGAAGATCGGATGAAATTTCGGGACAGACCGACAAAGTGACTTTTATATAGCCCCCCATTACACATAGGTAAGTGGGTATAATTACGCTTTATATTAATGCTAGCTTGTGTGATGTACTGCCTTTAGATATTGCATTTTTTGATACCATTTCGGTAAAAGAACTTAATTAATGAAAAGCTGGTCAGTGACCAAAATTCCCATTGAATAAATGAAGAAAAGCCACAATAATATAAAATAGTCAACAATGGCAACAAATTAGCAGAACAACACTAAACAGTATGACAATGAGGGCTAAATAGACAAAACAACAATAACATGAACTGGAGAGTTTCCACCTTGGCATGGACATTGGTTGTAGCACAAAACACACTCACAACAAGAGATGTGTTTGTAAGAAACACAATGCCCCTACTGTGCCGCTTTTTTTATTGACCTTTGACCTTGAAGGATGACATTGACCTTTCACCACTCAAAATGTGCAGGTCCATGAGATACGCATGTAATCCAAATATCAAGTTGCTGTTTTCAATATTTCAAAAGTTATGATCAAACGTTAAGTTTTGGTAAAAGTTTTGTACACACACACACACCTTGACACGCACACACATACAAAGAAGACAAGCCAAAAACCAATATACCCCCGTTCATTCGATCCAGGGGGCATAAAAAGCCATTAATGCAAAGCATACTAGTCAAGTCAACATCAGATATGGTCTTACTGTGGCTTGCCTGTTAAATTATTCTTTCTTTTAGCCCTCTTAGTTACAATATAGCATTTAGTTTTTCAAATATCTGTGTATGGAAAATTTAAAGATTTTTTATGAAATATATACCTTTGAGAGTTCCATGGTACTGGAAGACAACTGATAATATTCCTTGTGGGTCTTCACATCATGTCCCAGATGCTTTGCAAGCAATTTTAGTTCACCATGAGTCATGTCAAGAATCTATAAAGCATGTTAATTCTTGATTATATTCACAAATATGCAGTCATCATTCCAGTTTGCTGCCAATTTAACAAATTTGTTTTGCATCTTCTACAGAAAAGATGTACACAAGAAAGCTTTATCTGTATAGTTGTAGTCATTATGGTGCTCCAAATTCTTGTAATCACACCATGCATTACAGAGTCAAAAATTTTGTAATGTTTAATTCTGAAAAAGCCAACACGTGGTTTGGTATTTACATGATCCGCCATTTTGAAAATAGCTACTTCCTGTATATATGCCAAAATTTATGTTAAATATAACAATTGGGTCTAACAATTTAAAATCAATATTGGGTTCTCACAGATAACCATTTTCTGTCATACAAAAGCTGCCAAAATCAAAGGTCTCCATAAAAGTTTTTATTATAATTTATTCACAAATTGATGGCAAGCAAATTCAACATAATTACTTATTTCTGTATAAAGCCGAAGTATACATGTATGTATGTATGCCATTAACTGGAAGAGAATGTAGTATAATTGCTGAAAGTCTAAATAAATATTGTGCCATAATAAAGAAACCTTCAGGTCACAATATCTCATCTGTACAGGGATATGAAACAAAGACCATAATTCTTAAATGGCTTAAGCAATCCCATATTTGCACAACTAGACTTTAGAAGTAATTGTGAACGATTGTACCAGTTTGTAAAATAAAAAATACATACATATAAACAACACAACAATTTCTTGATTTAACAGCAAAGTTTAATATAAAATAACAATCTATGTATCAAAGACTAAAGTAAACAAAGGACTGCAATGGTCGCTCAAGGTATATTGACAGCAAGTAAGAAATGCTGAACCAATGATTGGCAAATCGCCATGACAAAGTAACCTTGGAACTTTTGAAGAATGTCTTATATGGTACCAGACAATATTTCTTACAATACTTCTTATATGAGACTCAACAGTATTTCTTATATGGGACCCAACAATATTACTTATATGAGACCCGAAAATTAGTGTAAACATGTTTATTTCTTATATGGGACCCTACGATGTTTATTACTTGTAAGAGGCCCAACAGATAACAGAAATACCATGGGTCAGACTGGCTGGCTCTTCACTTGGCTCCCTCCTATCATGGGTCAGACTGGCTGGCTCTTCACTTGGCTCCCTCCTATCATGGGTCAGACTGCCTGGCTCTTCACTGTCAGCAGTTGACATGGACTCTGAAAGAACCAAAGTGAAACCTGTAGATTGCATATGATCAGCACAGTCAACACTGGCATGTTGTATCATGAGAGGCTCTGACTCCTGTATAGATTCTAGACTGTGGGTGTCTTCAACAGTTGCCTCAATGACTGTAAACATATAATGTCAACAGTGGGGTCTTGTATGTCTATTATCCATTGGTGGGTCTTGCTGAAATCTATAGAAAATATATATTGGCTTGGATAACAGAAGGTTTTGCTATTATGTTTACGTGACATGGTTCAGAAAAAAAGGCCATATGAATGTGACAAAAATAAATTGAGTTTTTAAAATGTTCTTAAAGTTCGTTCTTTTCCTATTCAGATAATGTACACGTTTATATGATCAAATGAAAACTTGTTCAAACCTATAATTTTGAAGAGATGCTGTGTGAACTCTAAAAATGTTTTTATATCAATGCAACTATTTTGACGATATAATTTTGCAAGAAGTTTTGTCCGTTGTTTACTACTATACATGTAATATGGCCAATTTGTATTGTTACACGTTCTAAATTAAATGAATTAGCATAGTGATTAAATTTGTGTGATGTTTGTCTAAAATAATTTTTTAAACGTCGGAAAATAATGCATATCTTCACAACGTCATTTCTCCGTTATTTGACGTTCACACAAAAGGGGCCTTTTTCAGAAACGCGCCACATATATATAAGTATATAGTCAACAGTTGGGCCTTGATATTATTATCCATTGGTGGGTCTTACTGAAATCTACAGAAAAGTATATTGGACATTACAACTGAAGTTTTGCTGTTATGTATATCATAAGTTATAGTTTTTTGTTTACAGTGTATATTGGTTCCTCTACCCAAACAGTGCACGTATGACCAAGAAAAATTTGACGAGGAGTAATATGTGCACTGGAGGGGTAGAGGAACCCATATACACTGTGACAAAAACTTATAAACAATTTTATAATACTTCAAATTCTTTAAAACAGCCAAAAAATCCTTCATTTAACGGACAAAAATCCCTTTTTGCCATTCAAGATGTTAAAGACAATATCCACATGCCGCAACCCTTAATATGATGAGTAATAGAAGGGTGTCGTTTTTACGTACATATTATACGTGTATAAAAATGTATAACAACGGCAAATGCATTTCTGCAAAATATTTGAATGTCTGTGAACATGCCATAATTAGCTTTATGTTGTATTGTGTCATTGTATTCGTTGTGGATTCAGGGCTTTTTTTCCTTCTTTGCGATTGGCCATGGACGGACATTTCACAATTTTGACACGGCCAATTCACAATCCTTTCATGTCCGTGAATATTTACAAAAACGGCCGTTTTAAATCGTGAAAAACGGACTGTTCGTGCTCAAAACTGTGAAAAGAAGAAGAAGAAGATGTTTAAAGAAAAAGTTAACGCACGCATGGACACACGACGGACACAGGACCATGACATAAGCCCCGCTGGCCAGATGGAGCTAAAAATAAATATATATTTTTTTTTAGGTGGAATTTTTTTGACCAGAAAGGGGAAACAAACAGCCTAGTTCGGCGTCTGTTATAGAAGGTAAAAAACCCGTTTCTAAAATGGGACCCAGCAATACTTCTTATAGGACCCAACAATATTTCTTATATGGTACCTGACAATATTTCTTACAATGCTTATTATACATGGGACCCCAACAATGTTTCGTATATGGGACCCAACAATACTTCTAATATAGGACCCAACAATATTTCTTATAATACTTCTTATATGGGACTCAACAGTATTTCTTATATGGGACCCAACAATATTACTTATATGAGACCCGAAAATTAGTGTAAACATGTTATTTCTTATATGGGACCCTACGATGTTTATTACTTGTAAGAGGCCCAACAATTCTTATTACATGTATTTAGGCAGAAATATTGCAATAATAAAGCTTCAAACAAGGATACATCGTAAACAACCTAATAAATAAATATTCTGCCCATTGGGAATTGGCAAAAATGACTTCGCAAACTGGAAATCTGAAATTGGAAATTCTGCAATCTGGTACAAGATGGCGAAGATCACAGCTTAATTGCTTTATTCGTCCATTTAACAGATTTTAATGGCATAGAGGTTAAACGACTTTCGACAGCTCATTGGTGTTAATCTGTTGTGTAATGTCAATAAAGGTGTGAAAAACTCGCAAGTCATGTTTATAACATGTATTCCCTATCAGAGCAGTATGTGTAAGAAAAATAAATGAAATAATCCAGGCAATTTGTTTCATGCTTATGCAGTGCAACTGTTAACAGATATTCACTTTCATTTTAACCCATTATCAGAAAGTACCACTCAAAATGTGCAGCTCCATGAAAAACACATACATGCCAAATATGAAGTAGCTTTCTTCAATATAGCAAAAGTGATTGCAAAATGTTAAAGTTGGCAGAAACAGACCAACAGGGGAAAATCCATATGTCCCCCACTATAGTGAATGGGAACATAAAAAATAAAATGGGCTGGGTGGTGGTGGGGGGGGGGAGGGGGGTATAGTGTAAGGGTGTGGTGGTCATTTATAAGGTGGGGGGAGTCTATTGTGGTATGTCAGTTAAGAGTTGTTTTGTCAAATTATCAGTCAAATCTAATCATAAATAAAGAAGTTATGGCAATTTTAGCAAATTAAATAATTTGACCTTGAGAGTCAAGGTCATTCAAAGGTCAAGGTAAAATTCAACTTGCCAGGTACAGTACCCTCATGATAGCATGAAAGTATTTGAAGTTTAGAATCAATAACCTTGATACTTTAGAAGTAAAATGGATCTAAACACAAAATTCACATAACCAAATCTTCAATTTTCTAAGTATAAAGGGCCCATAATTCCGTCAGAATGCCAGTCAGAGTTGCATGACTTTGCCTGCACAGTCCCCTTATGATAGTTAATAAGTGTTGCAAGTATGAAAGCAATAGCTTTGATACTTACGGAATAAAGTGGACCTAAACACAAAACTTAACCAAATTTTCAATTTTCTAAGTATAAAAAGGGCACATAATTCTGTCAAAATGCACGCCAGAGTTATCTAACTTTGCCTGCCCAGTCCCCTCTTGATAGTTAGTAAGTGTACCAAGTTTGAATGCAAAAGCATTGATACTTAATGAGTAAAGTGGACCTAAATCAGGGGGTTTTCAGCACTGTCTGCGCCTCCGGAAAACGGAGGCACTCCCAAAGCAAACGGACCCGATCCCAAACCAAAATATTAAAAAAAAGTCCCAACTTCCAAAAAAAAAATTTTTTTTTTTCTTTAAAGAATGAAGTGTCTTATAACTTGTGTGACTAACCAGTGTTTGTTTTGGTAAAAAATATCTGCTATAAGGTTTTGACTGTTCAGTTCTTATCTCAGAGTGTAACTGTAACTAATAAACAAAAATGCAGTACTTGAATAAACGTTGAACACGCCCAATATTGCATCTGTTTATATAAAGAAGACAAAATAACAAATAAAAACAAATTTATTTGTTAAACTACTGAATTATTTAAGCATGATATATTCACTATTTTTTCCCAAATGAGCTGTTTAATCGAAGCAAAATTTCCCCAAATGGCCAATTGTGTCGATAAAAAATTCCCAATTTGGTCAGACTCCTTTTCCCAAAATAGACAGAAAAACCCCTGTAAATGCAAAACTTAATCGGACGCCTACGCCAAGGTGATGACAATAGCTCATAATTTTTTTTCAAAAAATAGATGAGCTAAAAATGAAATGATGCAAACTTACATGAAAATTAAATCTTAACAAGCAGGCTGTAATGATACCTTTGAATTTGATTTTGCCATTCACTGGATAATTCAAGTATCATATACATGTTTGCCCTAGGTGGCAGACCATTTAAAGCGGGGTATATACGATCTTGTCAAATATTTATTAATTAATATAAAATGTGCAAAAAACTTATTATACATATATTTCAAAATAAACTAAAATACAAGTAAAGAAGAACATTTGTCGGAAAATGCGAAATAAGCAGAATATTTAAAATTGAAATCGAAAAAGCCTGTACAGCCGAATTCGCCAGCATGTATATCATGCATGTAAGATGTGAATCTAAATTAGTTTAACGGTTCATTTTAAATTCCTGCAGCGATATTGATTCATACGACACACGAACACTTACTTAAAAGACGAATGCATCGGTTATTGTAGGAAAATATGTACGAATTATCTTCGTCACAATCAGCTTGGTGCGCAAGTTTGCATTTGCTGCATTTTATGAAATTCGTCTTAAATGTATCATTTTTCTTGCATATTGCGTGTTATTATAGCATATTTGTTTCAATATATTACAATTTAACGCATTTAAAAATCGAATATACCCGCTTAAAGTTATGTTGCTTTTTTCCTAAGAGATGTACATGAATATGTGTGCCAACTATCATTTGCATACTTTTGACAGTATTGAAATTATCATAACTATTTATCAGCCTTGAAAAAAACTGACAACCATGATGCGTAGTTGGCCATAAAAACTTATTTCTTTGAACGTTCTGCTAAATTGTATTTCACAAGATTGGCTTACTCAATAATTAGACAATTTAAACAAGAATATTTACCTACTTACTTCCCAATATTACCATTCAAAGTATCATTACATCCATTAAAAACTGTGAACTAAACATACCATTGGCTTTCTTTTCCTACAAATTATTGCAAAAGTAACTTAATATTGATTTTATAAAAGGTACCAGATAACACAAGACTAAACAAAAGGTCCAACAAGATGTGTTTGTGAAACACAATGTCCCCCTATATGACGTTTGACCTTGAAGGATGACCTTGACCCTTCACCACTCAAAATGTGCAGCTTCATGAGATACACATGCATGCCAAATATGAAGTTGCTATCTTCAATATAGCAAAAGTTATTGCAAAATGTTAAAGTTGGCGCAAACCAACCAGCAGACCAACCAACCAACCAACAGACCAACAGACAGGGCAAAAACAATATGTCCCCCACTACTATAGTGGGGGACATAAAAAAGCCCAATATTGCTCAACAGCTATAATAAAGATTGCTGAACTCTTATTGATTTGTGGGGTTGATTAACTTGGAACATAAGATGAATCTGATAGCTCATTAATTTTTGTAAAAGATGTGATCTCCAAGGAAGGAGCAAATTTTAACCAAAGGGGCATTATTTAAACAATCCTGATAGTGGACCAATTAGAGACGCTAGATACCAAATACAAATGTATAAATGCTCTTTCCTTTTTGTTACAGGGAAAAAATAAGAATGTGGCGTCTCATCAGGATCCAAACTGTTTGCTATTCTAATAATATTCTATGAAAAAAACTCGAAGAAAATGCTAATTTTTGAAATTCAGCAGATGAATTAGAGCAGGAGACACATTTCCCAGCATGCAAAGGGTTAACAGCTGTTTTTGAGGATACAATTATGTTAGCGAAAAGCCATAAGCTGTTTGATGACAAAAGTTATGTTAGTAGTTTGACATCCATTCATGTGTGCTTCTTCATGATAATGGCATCATCTATTTATTAAATATGATGTATATGATATAACTAACCTTCCATGGTAGATCAGACACACTATAGTCATAAAGAAGCTCCTCTCCTGTCTGAATGTCTCTTTGAGCAAATAAGCATAGGTATGGTTTTTGTGTGTTCATTTTCAGCACAAAATAATTGTAGATGTCACTATCTATTAATGTAGGAAAGTCCATTAAGTCACTACTCAAAAATACGTAATAGCCAATATGGCGGCGCCCTTATTATCGATTCTGGGATTGTCTATATTGCGGAGGATACTGGCAGTGGTCAATGTATAGTGATTGAGCATGCCTGTATTTACGTCATCGTCCAAGATGGTGGCAAGCAGAAAAGAAATTACGATGAACGGCAAAATGATAAATAACATTCGAATTAACAACGGATACCATATGGTTATAAGGAAATAATTTAATGGGTGTGTCAATTAACCCTCAAGACTAATTTTGAGATTAAAACAACACATATTTAGTAGAAATCTGCACAGTGAATGTGTGTCACTGAAACCAGTGTTAGAAAATTGCAGTTCAGTCTACTAGCAATACATTTTAATTATATGGGTCTCAACATTAGTCATTAAGTGTAAACATGTCTACTTCTAATAAAGGGCCAGGCCCAACAATTTTCATTACTTATATGGATACCTAAAGTGTTAATTATACATTTAATGTTAATTAAATTATAAGGGACCCTAGAATGTCAACTTGTATCTTTTATGTTGGACCCAACGATGCTTTTTACGTATATGGGACCCAACAATGTTTCTTATATGAGATCAAACAATATTTCTTACAATACTTTTTATATATGGGACCCAACAATGTTTCTTATATGGGACCCAACAATACTTCTTATATAGGACCCAACAATATTTCTTATATAATATGGTACCTGACAATATTTCTTGCAAAATTTCTTAAATATGGGACCCAACAATGTTTCTTATACGGGACCCAACAATACTTCTTATATAGGACCCAGCAATATTTCTTATATGGTACCTGACAATATACCTTATATGGGACCCCACAATATTACTTATATGGGACCCAACAGTATTTCATATATGAGACTCAACAATATGACTTATATGAAATCTGAAAATTAGTGTCAACATGTTTATTTCTTATATGGGACCCTACAATTTTTATAACTGATAAGAGGCCCAACAATGTTTATAACATGTATTTTGGCAGAGGAAGAAGTATTGCAATATTGCAATATCATCTGTTTACCACCACTGTTTCCCTTTGAAAGAAAGGAAGTATCTGAAGAGAAGGGGAATGGGAAGCTTGGTATTAGTTTATAGCCGTGTGGATACATAATTATGGCTGAATGTTACTGCTTCTGTTACTGATTATCATAAAAGCTTTAAAGCAACAATCAATATTCCATTAAAAATTTCCTCTGTATTTTGGCAAAGAAATATTAATCTTAGTCTTTTACAGATGACACAGAGGGAAAGTTTTGAAAAAAAATCGGTTAAAAATAATACAATATAAAGAAGTGAAACTCCAGCTGCTGGAGCAGTATTGAATTTTCATTAAAAACAATTAGTAGGTCCTTTATTTAAGGCAAGTGACCGATTGCCCAAACAGTACAAAACAGCACAATACAGCACAATACAAACCAACATAAACACAAAATATGAATAAAGCTGGGGTCACCGCCTTGGAACGGTCAATGCAAAGCATTGGGGGTTTAAACCTGGTTATAGAGCGCTCAACCTCACACTTGGCCCAGCAATATTCATAATACATTTAAGTGTAAATAAAATTTAACGTCATAGCATTGTTACTCAAGTTAAACAATAATAAAAGGGAATTAAAACGCATTCAATTTAATTGCTATTTAATTACTCAATTGCATTGAAGATACAAGAGTAACAGAATTACAACTTTTTGACGAACGATCAAATAAAACTATTAACAATTGTCAACTACATTCCTTCTTTATAGAAAAGATTTGAGAATACAGAATCATAGAGTTAATATCTCAGATAATCATCGCGCAAATACAGGAAGAAGCAGCAATAATGGGTGTAAAAATTCCATATTACATAGCTTGGTTGTTTATGTGACTGCTAAACAAATTACAAGGCATTTTTCCTGAACAATTCCAGGGAACAGTTAAGCATTTGAAACTTGAAATGTTTTATTTTATTCATAAACCCATGTGGGACAGACAGACACAGTGATTGCAGTATAGCTCCAATCACTTGTGGTAGGGGAAAGCCATATAAAAAGCTACAGCTTTTAAGTGGAGCAAATAATGGTTATTACATGTAATTAACCTTCGGTTTATGACAATTTATTGCAATTTTTCCCCAAAAGTGCCCGTCACATGGTATTTTCCCCTTTTGAAAGGTAAGGCCGTATCCCAGAGTCAATTGTTTGTTTGCTTAAAGGATTTGATGCCCATTTTATTTGTTCAAACATATAAAGGCAAAAACATGTAGTGCCAGCTGAAATTGAAATTAACAAACAAGATTAAATGACTTAAGGTCAAGGCTAAAAAGAGGAATCTTAAATGATGCACAGTACCAACTCCAGGGATTTTCTTAACTCTTTCAGTGCTGGAACCGAATTTTGAAGGCCTTTGCAAACAGTTTGGATCCAGATGAGACGCCACAGAATGTGGCGTCTCATCAGGATCCAAACTGTTTGCTATTCTTATAGTATTCTTTGAAAAAATTCAAAGAAAACGCTAATTTGAGAAATTCAGCAGACAACATTTTAGCAGACGACAAATTTCCCAGCATGCAAAGGTTTAAGAACTTGACTTCCACTTGCACAGATCCTAGGCCCAAGCGTTCTTGAGTTATCATCCGGAAACCACCTGGTGGACGGACCGACAGACCGACATGTGCAAAGCAATATACCCCCTCTTCTTTGAAGGGGGGCATAAAAATCAGTTACTTGTTTTATTTCTGCATAAACAAACTGTTGAGTGAAACATCTATCAGACATGAAAATCATGCAAGATTAATACATGGCTCTATATCTAACATAAATGATATTTAAATTTTCATAATATTTAATGATTAATCAAATAACTGTAGAGAATGAAATTTTGAAAGGCCTTATTACTCACTTAATGTCATAAAGACTAGTCACTTTAGGGAGAAGTTCTGCAAAATCTCAAACAGAAGAAGGAATAACGTTGGTCCAGTTCTTTAAGATTAATATTAAATTGTGTTTTGGAAACAGTCAATCTTTAGAAAATTGAAAACAGTTTAGACAAATGATCGTTGTTGGCAATGTTATTGAAACGACCATACTATTGACTGCTAGCCGCTGACAATCGAACTGGACGGGGCTTTATAATCAATAATCGAGGTGACTGCCAACAGCTGTTGTGTTGGAATGTATTTGAAACTCTGACCTTTGGGCAAAAGAATTTGGTTGAATTTAGATTGATCAGGTTTAATGCCTTCTTGAACCCAAATTAAGGTCATTTTGCAAGTGGTCAGGACATGAACCAGCTTTCCTACTTCTTGTGACCAGTATTAGCCAACCACAAGTGACCCACTTCTTCCCAACTTGATTCAGAGGTTGGGGAAGAATGACCTACAAATACAATGTTACAATGTTCGGGAACCAATCTCTATGAAGAAACTTTATCCTACCCCCAGATTCAAACCTAAAAATTGACAGTCTGGCGCTCTATCAACTGAGCCATCAACTCAGCTAGCTGGGCAGGCCCAAAACATTTTGGATTAAAAAAATCAATGCACAGAAAGCAGAAAGCATACTTCATTTTTAGCATATGATCATATAACCGGACATTACCTAACTTTTGGTTCCTAAACATCAGTAAATTACAGACTGCGCATTGCGATAAATAGTTGATATTTTAGATGATATTTAATATATAGCATCTTCAAGGTCTGTTCTTTAAAACGCACTGATTGAGTCGTAATGGGAAAGACTCTTTGTCAAACATTTCGGTATGTTTTGCTGACATTTATATACAATTTTGTTGATTTCTGTCTCGTTTCCAAATCGAGGTTAAACATTGTTCGCGGCCACATGCTAGTATAACTATGTTGGCAAGCAAGAAGTTTAAGCATTAATTTTAAGGCCATTTAGTAGTCCTGCCTGCAAAAGTCCATTTCAGTTTTGATTCGTGTTTAAAGATTTTGCAGCACCTTAAATGAAATAAAGAATAAGGACAATAACAGATCAAGCGTGATAATATGCGTATTGCTAATATATTATATTAAAATATATGAAAATCTTGTTGATTCTTACAATAAATGACATCAATCTTATAGTTTTATTTATGATCCATGTTTAATATCGATGATTATATATGATTCAAATAATTTCATGGTTTTTAACACGCCCATATCTTTCTGATCTATTTACGATTTTCATCAGATATTTCACACAAGAATACAAGATCACATATAGAAAACAATCAATAACAATAACAAAAACATGAATATTATTTATAACTGGCAATATAACTTGGTCCTTGTAAACAACAAAGTTCATGTTTCGACAGTTTAAATAATATGTTAAATGCCCCCCTCCTTGAGTGGTTTTGATCATGTGATCCGTTATAGCTACAACTGATCCGTTAATGCATGAATTCTGCGGCGAAAAAAAGGTAACACAAATACATTTTGGATTTGACAAGGCGGACAGTCGCTCCAACATTATTTTGCCAACCCGGCTAACATCTATAATTAACAGACAATTAAATTTGCCAACTTGTTAACAGAAAGCCAATTTAACATGAGCGGATCAATGTGATTTTAATAAATCAATTTACTTATTAAGAAACTATGTTACAGTTGGTCGATTCTTTAAATGTAATTTAGCAATCTGTGAAAACAATATGTATATATTGTAATGTCAATATTACGCCAATAATTTACTACCAACATGGAACTTCTAACAAACAAACGCAGTCAGTCTGTGCTATGCTTAGAGGGTCACTCGTACTCAAAGAAGCACATGTCTAAGTCAACCATATGATGGTTATGCAGTAAATCGAACATGTCTGTACAGTCGAATTTGCCTGCATGTTGCATTTTATGAATTTCGTCTTCAATGTATAATTTTTCTGGTATAACATTCTATCAATATATAACAATTTAATTCTTTGCTATTATATAAATATAATCGGTGATTATTGTGTATTTTGTGTATATATATGTTTATAAATGTCATATAAATGTCATATCATAAAAACAAATGAAATTAAGAACAACATATTTGCGGTTTTTATGTTTATCCCATTCGCAAAATGGCACTTACATGTATTCCAATAAATGTAATGTAGGAAATGTAATGTTTTGAATTGGCTAACTGTCAACAAGTTGGCAAAATTAATTGTCGGTTAATTATAGGTGTAAGTCTTTGATAGGCATATAGAACGTTTTGCCGTTGAATAAAAATAATGTAGGAGCGACTGTCCGGGTTGACAAAATAATGTAGAAGCGATTGTCCGAGTTGGCAAAATAATATAGGAGCTACTGTCCGCCCTATCAAAACATTGTAGGAGCGAATGTCCGCCCTGTCAAATTTAGCGTTAGCTAAAGAAACTTCAGCGTACAGTTTATATAGTATTGACATATCTGTACGCTGAAGTCAACCCTGTATCGAAAGTCAACCAGAGTGGTGACAGATTTATGTCACGCTATAAATCAAAGACAGTATGTTTTCTTGGATACATTCCTTCATATATTGGTGAATGAATATAAATTACTGCATCGGGGCATATTTTAAGATTCAAATGTTTCAAATGCATCTTACAATAGATGAAAATAACTCTCATCAGCCTGAAAGTCATAATTTTGCACCATTGTCGCTTTGTCATGTGACGAGTTTTCATTTGGATACTTTCGGATCGACCTTGACATTTTTTGCTGGAATTGTAAACATTACTTTCGTTTTCTGAAATCTATTATTTGTGATTAACAAGTTACGTCTGGTGGATTTAAACACTGATTTCAAAGTGAATTTGGTAATTTTGAATATTTTGTACATTGATTTTGTATTTACACTACAATTTGTTTACAAAACAAGCAAGAATAATTATAAAAAAAAAACGGGAAATGTCTTTCTGAATTTGTAAACAATTGAGCACATGGTTTGTTACTAAAAATAGAAATAACATCATATGACCGTGAAATCTCGGGAGATTCGCATTTCAATCATGTGTGTCACGTCACTGTTTTTCTCGATAGACCAGTTGAATGTTATTGTTTACATTCGGGATTTTCCGCGCATGCGCACTGGCTGGTTGGCAAAAAACACTGGTTACAGTAACGTAAAACATGTATACATGTCGTTTGTTTAGTCAATAAAACGATACAAAAATCCGAAATAAACATAAAAACTCTTAAATAATAGTGCAAAAATATAATATTTAGTACCAATAAATGTATTTTCATAAATATAATTACCTCTGTATAAAAATACATATTAATAATATTAATACATCAGACTAAAAACTGGCAATCCAACAAAACAAAACAATAAATATTCTTTCATATTTTTTGTGATTGTAAGATTTTGGTAAATTATATTTCAAAGATAATAACACATACATTAATTTGATTATAATTATAAGTGGTGCAGATATTGTTATTGTTCAAAAGCGAACGAAGGTGCAAGAGGGGCATTTAATCAATTATAAAACGAAGCCCTAAAAGCGGAATACATTACAATTAATAAACATTGTAGTAATTTTATTTTACATGGAATGAATTACCGTTTCGTTTCCATCGAATGACAATATCATAAAGTTTAGCATACATATGAAAAACAAGAACTGCATATTAAGCAAATTAAACTGTCTTTGCATGCACTCTCTTTACTGGTGGTAAGGAGTGATAACAATCTAGCATTTTATGATAAATATATCTATATATTAATTTATTTTACGCAAGTATTTTTTACCCTTTTGTTGTTTGCTTGTTTTCATGTCATTTCATACACTACAGAAACGTACAATCTTAACATGAATAGCCGAGTTTACATTTGCCGGTACTCGTTAAATACGTTAATTGTGTAGCAATGAAATTGCACAATATTTTTAATTTATAGTTATTAACACTCTATTATTATGATTAAACAGGCTAATATATACATACACTAATTCCTGTTAATCCATTTCGGACAAATATCTTCATTTTTTAATATGTTCAAATATTTTATTAAAGCAACTGTTTCGTATTTTGGCTTTACAATTTTGCTTAGATGATCGCTCAATATGCCAAGAGATGACATGGAGGTATCATAAATGATGTTTAATGACCAGACACTTGTATGCCACATGTGGTTTATGCAGTGGCCAAGAATAGGTCCCTGGATTTATCACACCATGTGTTCTTTGTAATTGTTTGGACAGTATCCGATCATAACGAGATAATCGCTTTATGATGAACAAAAGTGCAATAAAACACCGGGTTAAAAACGCTGAAACAAAGAGTGTCAAAATTGGTGTGAATAATTAAATAAAAACAATTACATTTATCAAGAGAATTTATTTAATGTGTAACAAGGCAAGTTTTTACAGGCATGTTCAAATCAGTTACTATATGTTGCGTACATAAAGTCGATCTATTTGCTGTTTGTTTACATCCTTATTTTTGTTCGTTCATTAAATTTGTTTTATTCTGAAAAAATTTCAATATCAGAGAATTTTTTATCTAAAAAATGGTCGCGAAGATGTGCCAAGTAGAGATTTTTATGGTAACTGCATACCGTGCTCGTATATTGTGTTCCACTCCAGATTTCGTTTATAGTAAAAACAAATAATAACAACAATATAATCGTTCCAAAAATGCATTTCCTTGCACGCTTATGTTTAATTCAGACATAGTTAGTAAAATTATATTTGATATAGTGCATGATTATCAATAAAAACGATTATTATTTCAACTTTCTCTATAAGCGCTTATATGAATTTCACCTCTTTTTGCCAACCAGTGGGCGGAGTGTAATATTTGCAGGTGCGCGTGACTTCACTGGTCAACTGGTCTATATGTTAGAGCAGAAAAGATAAATGTTAAATGTTTAAGATAGTATTTTGTAAAAAAACATATCAGTTAAATGTGAAAAATGTCAATCTTTCCAATAAAGACATAAAGTAGCTGATTTGGGCCAATAACTGCTTTTACAAGCTGTTTTGGAGCGGTCTTTGTTAACTGTCAACTTTTCGTATATTCCTGGTTGACTTTCCTACTGGGGTTGGTCCATAACTTTAATGTTGCGCCATTCAAAATTCATAGAAAGCGAATTTTAAAGTTATTGAAGCCAGAACTAATTTAGCGTAGGAGCGATTGTTTGTGGGAGCGTTTGTCTGGAAACCTTATCAAACTGATGTAAAAAAAGTCTTAAACCATTTATTGCTTTTCCCCAGAACAACTTTATTACGCTACTGATCCGGTAATAGTAACATGACTGTACCACTAAGGCTAGTCCAACTGTCTTGTGTGGTTAAAGATTCTGTTCTTTTATAATTTATTTCCCCAGTCTAACCATTGCAGTCAGCCTAAAACATATATTGAACTTGTATCGCATGGAAATGATCTGATGCTACAATCATGCTTGCTTTCATGAATGTCACTATATCTGCATTAAATGCAGATTATAGGTTACATTTGTTTGTTTGCGGTAACAAGGTTGTCACCTAAATTCGTGCCACGGCTTTACATGTTTGAAATATGTTTTCATTGTCAGCAAACGTTTCAGAAACTGTGTCCTAATTATTGGTTGCAGTTTCAGTTTAAATTCAGTCATTTGCAGAATAATTTTAATAACCAAAAATATAAATAAACCTAATAAATATTATCGCCACTTACCTTTTTAAGTTTAACCGCGAAAATTGGCAATTTTTATTACAGAGTTGTCGGGCGCCGAGTTGTCGTTCGTTGCTATGCTGGTTCCCGGTAAATCACTGCGCCGAGGTTGGTCAATCTCATACGCAGTGGCCTCCCTTATTCTAGAAAAAGACATTAATGATTGGCGAATGCCCAAGGGAAGTAACTGCTGTGTGGAGTTTGACCTAATGTGTGCTAATGGGAGATATAGGCCCGACAATTCGAGTAAAATTACACATGCAAATTTGAATTTAAAAATAGTCATGAGTATGTTAAGCAGCCTTTTTTTAAGTGGGTCTTCAACTGTCGGGTCCAAGTGCCCGATAATCGACTTTGGGACCCGACAATCGACTAAAGACCCAACAATACGGTCGTAAAATGGACGTTTGACCCACCATTTTACCCAATCTGAAACTATATATATATATATATATATATATATATATATATATATATATATATATATATGTGTCTGCAGGATGCCTTATTTCGTCGTTGTATTTGTACATATGGATGTATCATGGAATTTGGAATTTAAAACGATTTGTATACTTTTTAGGTGTAACACTTGCTCAGTACAACAGAATGGTGAAAGGCGTAATCGAACTCTCGTTTGTTTGTGTTCCATGTAGAGGACGGCCATCGATTGAGGTCATGGAAGTGTATCTCCGTGACGACAGTATCTCGGAATCCGAGTCCGACAATGAGTCTGTGCCCGTGTTCGATACATTGGTCGACCTGGCTTCAGAACACGTCATGCCGCTCATGGAGTATGTTCGTCGAACTTGGCTCGAGTCGGATGTGGGGCCCGTGCACAGTTGGTCTGTGTACGGACGCTCTGTCCGTACAAACAACGACGTCGAAGGTAAATATACATTTATTATTTCATTGTTAAAGATTAAATTCAATACACTTGAAAATTACAGCAGATCTTGAAATAACAGATGGATATAAACTGACGTTGTAAAATATAAAAGACGAATCCGTCATTGCGCAACCAATTTCAATTACTATGTACAAGATGGAGAAATATTATTATATTTTACTGCTTCTTTGATGTTATGACAATAGTTTGTTTCTTATTTTCAGGGTGGCTTCGACGCCTCAACCACGAGGCCAACGACAGTTCTATCTTCTGGCGAAGCTTTTGCACGATGGGGCCGTCACCGCTGTCAGAAACGCGGAGCTCGTTTCGGATATGAAACTTCGCCGATACCAAGATATGCGACTCCTCAGGGGAAGACTTTCGCCTTGAGGAAGAGATACAGAGAGGGCAACCAAACCTCCACGGGTCTGCTGAAGGCGTTCAGCTGCCTGTACAAGCCATCTGTGAGTGTCACAGACGCCGTCGAGTAATTGAACAATGTGTTGATCTGTGTGAACAAGTTTATGGTCTTTGAAAACAAGTGTTGGTTCTGTTTCTGTTTTAAATGTGAAACTTTGTTGCTGTACATAATCTATGTCGGTAGTTGTATTAAGTTTAATAAAAGTTCTTTTGTTTAATACATGTATGTAGTTTTTGTGTAAGATGGTTTGTTTGTTACCCTGTGTGAAATATAATGTTTTTTGTGTGTTATATGTGAATGTAGTATATGTTATTTGTGTGTTTTATAAATGCCAAAATAAAAACACAAGAGACAATAACTTGCATTCTTTTTATTTTAATGTTCAAATTATTCGAACATTATGACCGTTATTTCAAATTTACATGGAAATCTTATTATTTTATTGAAGAATGCTAAAACATCTAAATACTCATTAAATCCGTTTGTTTTACACAATAATCCTAATCTTTTTTAATTGATTGGTTAGTTGTTAGTTTGGATTCAAAGGTGTTCTTCGAAATTGACGATATTTTACTTATACTACTACTTTTTGCCGATGACATGGCTATTGTTGGTAAATCACCGAGGGAAATTCAGACTCAATTGGATAATTTATACGAGTATAGCAAAACTTGGGGGTTACAAGTAAACACAGACAAAACAAAGATTATGATTTTTCGTAAAAGAGGTGGACTATTGCGCTCCGAAAAATGGACATATAATGGCATACCAATAGAATCTGTAGATAACTTCAATTACCTTGGGCTGGTATTTAAATATACAGGAAACTTTAATCTAAATCAAGAGCATCTAGCCGGAAAGGCCCTTAAAGCGATGAACCTTTTATTACACAAATGTAAAATTTATGACCTAAAACCAAAAGTTCTATGTCAATTATCTGATGCATTCGTTGGTTCTATTTTAAGTTATGGGTCAGAGATATGGGGCTACACAAAAAGTAAAGAAATTGAAAGGATTCACTTAAAGTTTTGTAAGCGTTTACTAAATGTCCCCACAAATACATGCACTGCCGCAGTCTATGGAGAACTGGGTAGATACCCTCTGTTTATAAATCGCTACGTTCGCATTTTAAATTATTGGCTCAAGATTATTTCGACTGATAATATTATCTTAAAGCGTATCTATTCCCAGGCTGTAGCCGATTGTGACGATGGTAACCGAAATTGGGTACACAATATAAAAAATATGCTTAACGAATACGGACTTACTTTCTTATTTGATAATGCGCATTTTTTAGATGTAAATTCATGTGTATGTACCTTTAAAAACAGGGTAATAGATAGCTTCAAACAAGAATGGTCTCGTTCCCTTGAACGTAGCTCTGTGCTCGATATGTAGGCAGTTCAAAGTTACCTTAGAATATGAAACATAATTATTTAAATGAAGTCCCTAGTAGCCTACGATATTATTTTTGTAGATTGAGAATGTCTGCCAATCCTTTACTAATCCAGACTGGGAGACACATTAATAAACCTAGAAATGAAAGATATTGCTTGTACTGTTTAAATAACAACACATTTGATATAGAAGATGAATACCACTTTGTATGCATATGTCCTTGCTTTTCCGATTTAAGAAAAAAAGTATATAAATAAGAAATATCGTATACGACCATCAGTGTTTAAATATATACAGTTATTGAAAAGTGTAAATAGAATTGAACTTATCAAATTATCTTCATTAATAAAAGAAGCATTAGGTGTACGTTCTACCTTTTACAACAATATTGTGTAATTGTTCATCTCCACTGCCTATTGGCACTCATAAATAAACCGACTCTAATTAATTATTTTTACATGAATAATACCTACTTCTTTCTTACTCTTAATAAACTGTATGTTTATTCAATAACCATTGCCGCAATGTATTTCTTATACACCATTGGTGAAATGAAATGTTGTTAGTGTGTAAAATTCACGTTGTCACTTTGTAAACTATTTCTTGTGTTATAGACGATGTACCATGTACAAGACTGAAATAAACTATCTAACGACCCGTGTCAAGTAATGTGTTAATCAATATTTAACATAGGTGAAGATTAGGTAAATTACGATATTAACGACCCGTGTCACGTAGGTGTTAATAAGTATTTTAGGTGTTGATTAATTGATTAAATCATGGACTCAATTTTGAGACGAACCATAATTTGAGGCATATATATCAACAACAACATTTATTAACTAATACACAAGTGTAACGACATGTATGATAATTATTTTGCAATTTGGTAATATTTATAAAAATCATGCAATGGAAGAGGTTAACAAATATTTTACTGATCTATACCGTAAGATTTTTCTTTTAACATCTATAATGATAGTTGTTAATAAATATATATTTTGAAAGATAAATGATTTCTATATATTTCTTAGATAATATAATCTTTGTATTTTGGACATATTAATAAGAATAATATATATATATATACTTAGGTAATTACTTTAATTAGTTATATCGTACCCTGATAAAAAAAAACAATACAAGTTATGTTAGTCTATGCCAAAATATAACTTTAATTGGTCAACTCGTACCTGCATTAAACATAAAATACATCAAATGCATGCAAACACCCATCGCAATTTGTTTCCATAAAGAACAAATATTAAAAAGGTACGAGTTGACCAATCTGAAAAATGACTAAAGTACGAGTTGACCAATTCGGGTACGAGTTGACTAGGGTACAAGTTGACTTAGGTACGAGTTGACTGGCATTCTTTTTACCGGCTTTTTTCCAGTTGATGAGTGTTTCTCGCCAATTGTTAATGTCCAGTTTGTTTCAAACCTTAAAGAAAGACAACTAATTTATAGCACAGAAAAACGTTTTTCTACCTCATGCACACAGAAATTAAATAATAAAGTCATTGCAAGTGTCCATACAGAGAATTGTAATCTCTTGCACGACGGTTACATCACATTCACCTCTGTGATTTGTTCGGAAAGTAGTCCGTCCGAAGTCATGTGATTTTGAATCACATGATCAAAACATTCAAAATGGCGACGTCCATTAAAAAGTCAATACGGTCCGGCCATACAAGCAGTCGTGAATGAAGACGTAGTGGGACCTGTAAATAAACTCTGACTTAAAGCATTAGTATTGAACAAACCGACGATTTTATTGTCGAACTGTAGACTTCATCCACTAAATACATTATGTTCTTGAATAAGTCCGAAAGACGTCAGTGTGTACTGGCGACGAGTGAGAAGATGTGTAGATGTCTCTTCAACTAATAACACAGTGACTATTGCATGAACAATTTTCTTTTTAGAGAAGTTGATTTTTCGTTATAATTTGAATATTTTTCATTCAAAATGATGGTTTTACTAATAGACATCATAGCCACACGCTAACCACCTATGAAATAGAAAGGCATTTTTTATTCTGTATAATCAAACTGGTAACGTTGTGAGTTGTATATCCATGCCTTCGTATTTAAAAATTAATTATCATTCAAAGTGTCATTGACAATTGTCACATACTGACAATACAATTTATTTCACGATCTTAGTAGTGAGGAAAATACCATTGATGACAACGCGTCATTTTACTATAGCTCGATAAAAGAAATGTGATGTTTCCATTTCACTCTAGCTCGATTAAAGTGATGAGATGTTTCCATTTCAATATGTTTTGGAACACTTGTTTTTATTCTTTTTTTACAATAGGTGAATTACCTTATCGTCAAATTTAAAGTAAAATTCGACTTGTTAAACAAGATAAAACGAATCTTAGCGACAATGATTATTTAACTAAATCACTATTTCATATATTCTCTTCATCTTGCTAGGATAGAGAACATTCAAAAGCCAAACCTCCTTAATAATATGAAAATGATGTAACATAATTATAAACTAACGTTATGCAGCAATTACATGTTAAGCATGGTGAACGGACATTTGTCACTTCAGACATGATCCCTTTTCAAACTAAACAATAAAATAAAACCCTCCCTAAATAAAAAATCCTGTCTTTCAAATACAGACAAGACGCCTTTCCTCCATCAAACCTTTTAAATATAACACGATTTTCGTTTTTGCCAGCTCATCAGTGAATTTCATGTTAAACATTTCTGATACCACAATGGATATGACAATACAGTAATCAATATCTTTTTAGACAAACTTTTAGGTTCTGTCTAAGAATAGTTGAATTTGATAACTGTAATTACTCATTCAAACGTAGACAGTTGTCGTACATTACAAATGTTAATTTTACAAATAATATAAACCGCCTGATTAAATAATGCATGTTATGAATTTCACCGTGTTAACATGTCCTTGCAATTCATTTAAAACAATTTAAGTATCCAATAAATTTGAAAAATGCACTCACATATCATCATACATTCATAATTCAATAATCGTGTGATACAAAACAAGATATCCATGTTTAAGACATATCAGTGGTCAATAAAAAGCCTACTGCCGTACTGGCTATTTGCATTTGGCAATCTAATTAAACAGAAATAGCATTCATATGAGACCACGCACTTAAGAGAACTTAACAGATTTTGTATACAGGTAAATATGCAATAACATATAATACATTAAATAAAGAACATTGAAAAAAGCACGTAATTATATGTTTAAATCTGACATTATTTAAACAATCAAATTTAATTGTGTTGGTCTGAATTGTTATACGCCAACATCAAAACATAATTAATGAATGAATGATATACAACCTTGCATTGCTGCCACGAGTTGAATTTTTATTTAATGTGGAAAAAACAACACACTTTTAAGACGAAATTCACGTTTTCATGTTACTTTTATGTTACCACTTGAAAGTAAATCCTAAATGATTTATTGGTAAAATACACCGACTGTATTTAACGTGCGCTTTTGATTAGGGATGGCTTATTGCAGTCGCTGGTCGCTGCTTTTGACAAAGGTGAAGCAGTATTTGCTTCAAAATGTCACGTGCTCGTGTATTCACCAACATTTGGTGTATGTCCTCGCAAAACAGTGAAATGACGTCATCGCCCATAATGACGGGACTTCCTGTGAGCCACACTGGTAATTCACAACTGCTCAGAACAACGCAATTACTGCGTGCTCTTCTTTTTAAAACTTCTTGTACCATAGCAACCCTTTGTTCGAATTCTCTGGAAGTATTTCTATCTTTCAACGCAATAACGAAGTGCTTTGAAGAATTCATGACATCTGTTACTCCCTTAAATACAGTAAAGCCAGGCCGAACATCTGTTGAGTTTATGGTAACTGATATTCCGAGTAATTGTAAATGGTCTCGCAAATATCGGTAGTGATCTGTCAGCTTGTCGTCATTGTCATCGCACAACAGAAACACCTCGAATTCCTCGTGCATATCTTCACTGGCTATCTCATCTCTTCTATCCAAGCTGCTATCAGTTTTCTTCTCAATGAACCGCAAAGCGTTCTTGACTCTAACTTTGGCAACATCACATTCACCCTGTTCTAACGCTTGTAAGCAACCTTCTATATGTACCTCAATATATTCATTCTCCACAAGTTTTTGACGACCGTCGGGTAAACACGCTATCAAATTGAATGCAAGAATTGAACCGTCATAATCGCCTTGTTTGACCTGGGTTGATATCATTCTCAGAATTACATCCACTTTTTCCCTCGGTTCTTCTAAAATATTCAAAAGATCCTGGTAAACTTTAAAAGACTTGTCATAGGTTTGCAATTTGTCATAGAGAAATGCTAGATTATATTGTCTTTGTTTTGTTTGAGCCTCGCGTGTTAGTAAGCTTTTTAGTGTTGGGGCCGTTGTCCAGCACGATTCAAGAGACGGCATTTTCGCAACCAAGTCTGGAGATATTTCTAATGATCGTTTGAGGTAATGAAACATTTCCTCTTTATAATGCTCATTACTTTCGAATTCCATAATGCAGTTTGCTGCTTGTTCGTATGCATTTGCTAAATGCATTACGGAACACTTTCCATCGTTTTTGTCAAAGATAAGTTTTTTAAATGTGTCATATGCTTCTTTTATATCCCCGATTTGTCGCAAAAATAATCCTTTATTGTACAAAGCAGATCTATTTGGTGATTTCAATGCCTCGTTGAAATGATGAAAGATATCTTTTATAAGTCGTTTAAATTTTATTTTGTCAATTTGAAGCACCTCTTTCGGGCATTTAACAATGTGTAAATGATCATTTTTTGACTTACTGTCGTGAACCCGATTCTTGCTCTTTGTTTCTGATAATATGTCATTTTCTATTGTTCTTTTTAACAATAGAGCAATTTGCTCGTGTGCCGAAGAAGTCTGATTAAATTTCAACGCTTTCTTGTAAAGTTCGACTGCCCTATCGATGTCGTTGATATATCGAAAATATTTTCCACATTTTAACAAAACGTATGCGTCATTATCACATACCTTAAGGGCCAGTTCAATATAAGTGCGTGACGTGTAATTGAATTCTATCTCAGATTCTGGCAAAATGTCGTTTGGTCCATTCGGAAATTCTTTTTCATTTGTCTCCACAAATAAGGTCACGCTTCCAACTTCGGCGTAAGCTCGAGCTTTGTAAACAGTAACCCTGTCGACGTTCTCATTGTTTTCACTGTTTGTGATTTTATACAATATGTCAATAACACGCCTGTAATTCTTATGGGATAAATCAATTTCCTCTGAGGAAGTTAAATTTGACAAAGTCAACAATCGACGTTTTGCCAAAGCTAATCCAAAATTCCAAATGCAAATGCTTGTTTTCCAATCCGACGGTGGAGCAGTAAGTGTTTCAGCATCTGCAATAATCTTTTCCAAACGTGAGACCGAATTATGGTAAAATTTGGCACCCATTCTGCAATAACCATATTCAATTTCAGCATCTGCTTGAAGGACACGGTGCCGTTCTTCATTTAATTTGTGTAATTTCTTGAGGATTTTTTCCACTTCACTGAACTTTTCTTCGTATTCTAAATAAACATAAGCTTGACCCGTTAATGTTATAATGTTCCCTTTGTCAATGTTGAGAGCTCCTTTGATATGCTCATCAACCTTCGACCTATCGTTAATAAGGCAATACAGATATGAGAGAAGATTGTGATCCCTGCTATTCTCCATGACTGTTCTTCTCTTTTTATCACTATTAATTTCGTTATTTATTTTATCAATAATGATTTTGATATCACTTTCCGTTTTCAATACAGTTTTTCTCCATTCGTTTGAATGCTTGTGAAATGATGGGTAATGTTCTAGATCGCTTTGATATTTTTTAAGTATATCTATTTCAAAAAAATATAAATTAATGACCTGCAAAAAGTTAATCCTCCACAAACTTAATGTTACATAAATCTATGCGATCATTTTAAAATGCACACTGTTTAATGCCTATGGTGATTTATCTGAACATATTGTCTGTGTTTGGCAATCTTTCAGATAAAGCGGCCTTTTTATCTCTGATTACAGCTCGCGAAGATCAAAGCCAAGATAAGCGTAGGTTTCAAAACGTTTTATTTGTTCTTTATTAAAGCACCCTTAAATATCAACCTGTGTTTTGCCTTTCTAAAATCCGAAAAAAAAGAAATAGTTAGGTACTTAGAATCAATCGTTAGCCGGCAGACAGAATTTTGATTGTTGCAATGTCGGGTTAGGATTTGAAAATAATAGTGCCTCTAAACTTGACTTGTCGTTGGTCACTGTCTATTGGAGTATATCATGTATCGCGTGCTCCCACTCGTGACTTTCTTTTGTTTTCAGAGGGTTATTCGGCAACACATAAGTATATTAAATATAAATTCTTAATAACCTTTAACAACGCACACTTTGAGATCATAAACACATTTGACTTTTGAATAGCATTTTCTTCGATTCCATACCAACCAAACCAACTAGGATAACCATGGCGAATTTCGAATCGGACTAATATGATTTTTATGGCATACAATTTGTATTTTGTTTCTATTAAAATTTGTTTTATAAATGGTATTTATAAGATGTAAAGAATTTGTTCGTGTAATGGATGTACTAGTATTGATTTAATATTTAGGCGCATTTACCGATCAGATACTTTTGTTAAGTTTTAACACTTTCGATGTTCTTGTCGTTTTCAAGTCACATTAAAATCACCCAATATCAACACAATACCGTTTATGAGCATTTGGACCACAGTTTACTAGACCACTGGATTAGGCATATCTTATAAGGGGCTGCATTTACCCCTTCGTTTCTTTCATAAGCCGCCCTTGATATTGCATGTTTAACCTTAACCTTAAAACAGATTTATTTCTTTTGTCAAGTACATTACCGGGGTTATATCAAATTACCCAATACAATTGGTATCAGTAAAAGATTGATACGGAAGAAATAATTCTTATAGAGTTTCTCTCCTTAATAGGGCAATATTTACACATGATTGGCCGTGTGTTAAGAACACAATAACCTTAGGTAAATATTGATTTTACCAGTATTTCGCAATCGCATGATATAAGTGATCGAATTAATTATCTTCATTTTCAGAAAACCACTAGCTCGCGCGCACATGATGCAGTGTTTTAAAAAGGTACGACTATTTATAGTATAATAAATTGGTTTTATCTGAAAGCATATTGAAACTTAAGTGAAGAAGCACAGGTGGTTAGCGTGTGGCTATGATATTAATTAGTGAAAACATCATTTTGAATGATAAATAATCATATTATAACGAAAAATTAACTTTTCTGAAAAAAAATATTTCACTATCAAATATATATATAACAAGGTATGCAACTCAAAATCAGCCCCAAACGGGGTGCATCGCTTTGAACAGCCATATCTTCATCAATTTTGCAGCGATTTTCACGATCTCGGTCTTATTCAACGCAGAAATGAATTTCCTTTCTGGAAATGTATATGTCTTGCAATATTTTTACAAATGCTGGGTCAACTTTTAAGAAATAACACGATACACAACACGCATGACCCAGTTGACAGTGATCATGCTGTCTTTAAGACTGAAATCTTCACGGAGTAAAGGGCAACTTCCCTATAAAGTTCATGTAGTTCGATACCATAATTCAATAAAACGTATGAAAAAACATTATTACCGTTCTTGTCGTTACATTCTGCATCAAGACTAACTGTCCAGCGCCGTTTGAAACCTTTGTTTACATACATTTCAACTAACTGACATTTTAAACATACGAGTGATTTCATTGGTCCAATGCGGAGGTGTGTCTTTACAACTGGAAATTTCATTCATAAAGAATACATGATCACTGTCAACTGGGTCATGCGTGTTGTGTATCGTGTTATTTCTTAAAAGTTGACCCAGCATTTGTAAAAATATTGCAAGACATATACATTTCCAGAAAGGAAATTCATTTCTGCGTTGAATAAGACCGAGATCGTGAAAATCGCTGCAAAATTGATGAAGATATGGCTGTTCAAAGCGATGCACCCCGTTTTGGGCTGATTTTGAGTTGCATACCTTGTTATATATATATTTGATAGTGAAATATTTTTTTCAGAAAAGTTAATTTTTCGTTATAATATGATTATTTATCATTCAAAATGATGTTTTCACTAATTAATATCATAGCCACACGCTAACCACCTGTGTGAAGAAGCACTGTAAGCCTTATCTAAAATGTGGTGTCCATTTGATATATTTCTCATTTGTTTGTTTGAAAGCTTTTAAATTTAAACTCTCGACAATTGTTCTCGGTACAACATAGAATGGAAGAAAATTTACCAAATAGAATGCCAAACTGATTATCCTTTAATAAGGTTTTACTTAAATGCGTTAAGAAGAACGTTGGTTGAGGTTGCCATTTACTAGTGCGCATGCGCATAAAACCAACACGTAAAAAGTCTGCTATCGGTCCAGCATTTCTTGTCATACATGAAACCGATAACCGGTACGCGTCACTGTCAGTTATTTCCATTTATTATATTTTTTCAACTCCTGGCGATGACGGTTCTAGTTGGAGAAAGAGGAGCGCATGCGGCGTCTGCTGTATAATAGTACATGGAATATTATGCTTATTTCTTATGTTGGTGTAAGTTGAATTTAGCCTAACAATTGTTATCAATTTTAACATCAAATAGAAATTTAATGATTAGAATATGATTACGGAGGGTTACGAACTACTAATTGTCACAACCTCATTAGACGTGTTATGTTTCTGAATCAAAACGCCTTCACTTTCTAACATAATATCAAATTGTGTCTCCAATTAGAAACTTAAAAAAAATTAAAGCAAGTGCTAACCTTGCTAAAAAGTCCAAAAGTCGTTCCGCCGCATGTTTCATTGCTCCATCACACAATACTTTTTCCTTACTTGGTTCTCAAATACAACACTCTGATCTGATGATTAGAAGGTACGTGATGAGGATGTGACGAAAGGGCGAAATATATGTCGATAACCGGCTGTGCAAAGCCATCTCGAGCCACGTTACTACGTCAAAGAGGTCCTCACTAAGATTGTGCCACACACATATTGACGCTCGCAGTGCCGCTTTGGGTAGCAAGTACACAAGAACTACGTGACTATAACGTCAAAATGTGGATTTCACGTAAGCATTATGTATTGAAAACATCCATACGGTTTTTCTCTCGTGTAGATAGTTGTCTTCCACTTGCTTCCAGTGAATTGAATGTATCATGGCAGTAAAAATAGGTGATAGGATAATTAATAATTGGCCAGAGGATGTCGTCGCTGGAACCTTTAGAGCAAGAACACAAACAACAGTCTAGCGACATTGAAGCTTTTGGTGTAACAATGTCACTGAAAATTGATGAGCAGAAGCTAAATAAATCCAAGGTAATATCAGACACGAGGGCTTAGAACAGTCGTCTGTAGAGCGGTTAAAGGACTATCCTATCTTCTTACCACGAATAAGGACACCTCAAAGAGGAATAATACATTTCATTACAAATTATTCGGCTATACGACTCAACAAGTTAAGCATGAGTGGGCAGCTAATTACCGCTTTTTTACATCTGTCTTATAAATCTGAAATGAATTCGCATATGGTGCTTCGTGATACATGTACTCTTAACTTAAACTCATATCCTTCGGGAACATGTAACCCAAAGCAATATGTATGTATATCAAATCGCGATGACTGATGGCTATTTTAGGACAAGGCTTAAGAGATTTGTGACATTTCGTGTATTGCTTGAAAATATGTGACCATTACTGTGAACAGATGCGATGGTATCATTAGAAAATTTACAGATGCATTCGCATCCACAAATCTCAGCTGATCAATTTGACCCAACAAATGATAACATGTATACTGACGCCCGCTGCCAAAATACAACCATATACGGTCTCAGAAGACCTTGGCTATTTGCCCCTACAATAATGATTTGTTGTCTTTGTGTAAAGTACATTCCATTTTATTCGCTTATCATTTAACCGTTACTGTTCATCTATGTATACTTTTAAAAAGTACTTAAATTGCATCTAGGGCATGCCTAGAAATTACGCAGTACACATTTAAAAAATATGGTAAAACCCTGCCTAAACATAAGAAGAACCATAACAGTTTGCATAAAATCTTGGTGGGACGCGACATGAACAGGATAAACATGATACGCACGTTTTACAAATGTAGTGAGAACTCAACGCCAACTCGGCGAAAAGTCGACATGTAAGCAAATGTAAGCACTTTGAACAAGAATCTATAACTGTTCTGTGTTCTCTACAAGGTAAGGATCGCGTCCATTTTAATGCCAGGTCAAAACCACGTAAGGTTTCAGCATGCTGAAAACCTCTCCATGTCTTTCAATCCAAGATTCGCACCACGTTCGAGACAGTCTTCGCCACGTCCTATCAAGACGTGGAGGTCGTCATAAGGATTATTTCTGGTGCGATGGCTCTATCAAAAAAGGTGTAGAGATAAACTAAGTAGAAAGATGGACGATGTTATTAATGTATTAAATTATCTCGTATATTACAGTTGAAACCAGTTATAATGTAAATGTTATTACGGCATAAAATATAAATAGATTACAAATGTTACTAAAAATATAACAATTGTTCGTCACCTCTTTAACCGAAAATACATAGTCCGTACTACACGTTCACGAGATCATTGAGCGTCGCCGGAATCTGTTTCGACGCTTGATTTGTGATCGAAACAAGTTTAAGTACCGGTATTCCATAATTGAAATTAAGGAAACATTGAAAAATACAACAGCAGCATCTTTCGGTCAGATCGATAACAAGTTTAATCGCAAGTAATATTATTCGAGATTTTTTATGATAATCGGTTTCTGCCGTTTTTCGGCGTAAGCTGCATAAGCCAGCTTTTCACCTTAGCCTGACCTTTGTAAGTGTCCAATAAAATTCCAATAAAATTTCCCGCGGCTAGGTACGAATGAATACACTTCATTTATTCCATTGGCTGATTTGAGTATACCACCAGAACATTGGAAACATATCCGCGTCTTTGTAACACTTTTTTACTGTATGAAACAATTTTATCTCGAATGAAAAGGCTTAATAGATAGGACAGTTTTACACTCAATTCTCGACATCAATACAGTTTGTGCGTACACCTTTTATTTTCAGAGTATTACCAGCGCAAGAGCGTTTATACTTAAAAGGCTATATATGTTCTCATATTTAGTACTTACTTCCTTATTCCTGTCAACATGTTAACATGTAAAAGTATAAAGAGCAATGGAAGCGAGGCCTCACTTTAAAGCATTGCATTTCAACCCGCCAGGTATATCGGGTCAATTCGCGGACATTCAGAGTTTATATACAGCGCTAGGTCATCACCGGAGTTGGCGGCCAGTAAAATAATCGTTATATAATAAAGACGCTATCCGTGAACTAGGTGACCTGGAATTTTCTTTAGACCAGAAATATGTTAAATGAAGATATTCAGCAATATAATTATGGTATGTAAATAATAGATTCTTAATGTGTTTTCAACAATACAATGATAAATATTATTGTTGATAAATTTAACAATAATTATTCGTCCATATTGCCTAATGTACTAAAGTGATATTATGAGCATGTAACAGTTTATAGGTGTCTATTGCAACCGTTGATTATTTGTGATGTTTCTACTTCATATACACTTATATTAATTAATGCAGCATCATCATACTAAAACAATATACCAGAAAGAGAAAAATAATGCATTTGAATATCAACCGTACTTTCGTTTGACAACTGATCATGCGTTTACGAGTTGAACCTAAATTTAGTTTTAGTGCAGATTTGTTCATACGACACAAAGACACGAAGTTGTTTTACGGATCATTTCAGCTTACAGGACTGGGTGGGTCACGTAAGAATATCGAATATAAAATATATTTTTATAAACAACTGGTAGCAAGGTGAGTTGCAGATAATTAATCAGTAACAACATTTTAACTAACTATTTTGACCTGTTAATTCTTTTCAGCTCAATTCAACAATGCAAAATGCCCATAATATCACTTTAAGCATTAGCACGATGATAATTGATACTGTTAATAATCGAATCAAATAGCAATGCCCGACAAACCACTAAAACAGGTTTGTTCGAAGAACGCGCCTATAAATACGGATACTTCTCGTGTGGCCGGTTGACTCATATGTTTAAATTTTTTGTTTTCTGTTTTGTATCTATAGGTTTAGGACCGGCAATATGTTATAATGTAAAATAAGCCGCGAAAACTCCCCGTAACATCCCGTACTGCGTGTGATGCAGCTAAGAACTGCACAGAAAAAGACATTCGATATACTTGATCTCATTCATTAAACTATTTACGCCGTATATCTTTTTTAAAGATATTTCTTGTTTATTCTATGACTATCTAAGATATTTTCGTTAGTTAGTTTGTTAAGTTTATAAACATTATGTTATTATAACCATAATGTTTGAATATACCTTGCGGAAGAAATGTCGTGAGAGCTATGCTCAGAACCTGGTTCAACCATTAAGTCCACTGTACAGAGGTTGTGACAAATAGTGGTTCGTAACCCTCCATAGGTTACATTAAACCACATAATAACAACAACAACAACCTTCATAAAAAAACAGAAATCAATCAGATTCATTTACGCAACTTGGAAGTACAGTATGTCTATCCTTTTTCGCCAGTTTTATATTAATTGTTATACATGTAAAACTTACAAACAACAATACATTTACCGTATGATTTTACGTATAAATCGTGTTTGTGTGTTTTATAAATGCCAAAATAAAAACACAAGAGACAATAACTTGCATTCTTTTTATTTTAATGTTCAAATTATTCGAACATTATGACCGTTGTTTCAAATTTACATGGAAATCTTATTATTTTATTGAAGAATGCTAAAACATCTAAATACTCATTAAATCCGTTTGTTTTACACAATAATCCTAATCTTTTTTAATTGATTGGTTAGTTGTTAGTTTGGATTCAAAGGTGTTCTTCATTTTTACAAAGGTGCAGATTAAATCCATTTAGATATTAACGACCCGTGTCAAGTTATGTGTTAATCAATATTTAACAAAGGTGAAGATTAGGTAAATTACGATATTAACGACCCGTGTCACGTAGGTGTTAATAAGTATTTTAGGTGTTGATAAATTGATTAAATCATGGACTCAATTTTGAGACAAACCATAATTTGAGGCATATATATAGACAACAACAACAACATTTATTAACTAAAACACAAGTGTAACGACATGGATGATAATTATTTTGCAATTTGGTAATATTGATAAAAAATCATGCAATGGAAGAAGTTAACAAATATTTTACTGATTCATACCGAAAGATTTTTCCTTTTAACATCGATAATTATAGTTGTTAATAAATATATATTTTGAAAGACAAATGATTTCTATATATTTCTTAGATTATATAATCTTTGTATATTGGACATATTAATAAGAATAATATATATATACCTAGGTAATTACTTTAATTAGTCATATCGTACCCTGGTAAAAAAACCATACAAGTTATGTTAGTCTATGCCAAAATATAACTTTAATTGGTCAACTCGTACCTGCAATAAACATAAAAAACTTCTAATGCATGCAAACACCCATCGCAATTTGTTTCCATAAAGAACAAATATTAAAAAGCTACGAGTTGAACAATCTGAAAAATGACTAAAGTACGAGATGACCAATTCGGGTACGAGTTGACTAGGGTACAGGTTGACTGGTATTCCGGAATTGTAGGGGTAACAATAAGTTTATGGTATATTTTGGACGAAGCATCAAATGTATTTTAACATCTTTAAAATATAAATGGAAGCTGCAAATTTACTAAACTGATGTTACTGAATGGTTTGCAAAAAAGTGTGAGTTTCTACCGAGTAATTTTAATGCTATTTAAGTTGGAATGAGGGAATTATTTTATCCAAATGCACATTTTACAATTCAAAACAAAATTATGTTTACATCTATTAAAAATCCGTTTCATGATTTACAACAAGTTTACTCTTTACAAGTTGCATTTATGGATATTTTGTAAACCTTTTCACAAGATGGAAGATGATTATGTTACCTTACATTTCAGGTTGATGTTCACTTAACCATGCAGTGTTGACTTTACCGGAAGAATATTCAAAATGCTTTGTGCGAAGATGACCACGCATCCAAGAAATTGAAGCATAAGACCTGTCACATTCATCACATTGATACCATGTCTTCTTATGTGTCTTTGTATCATTTATCTCTGTATACCTACTAGACTTGATAGATTTAGATTTTGGTTCCTGTTCTTCTTCAAAGTCACTATCACTAAAACAGTATTCACTTTCTGTAAAATCACCTAATACCATTTCAAGCTTCTCAATATCTGAGAAATTAACCTGAGATTGTACATAAAAACTAATGAACATTATAATTAAGGTTACATTAACAAGATAATTGTTATTGTTTGAATTTGTAGTGCAATACCGAAAAATGAAAATGGCGTGAAAACAGTCAATGTCGGAACAATTTAAAGTACGCATGCTAATTATCATGATTAAAGCAATTTCTAAATTTATTGCAAAGATCTATCGTGATTGTACTTGTTTGTCAAATAAAGCGGACTATCAAAGGTCAATATGTGAGAAGTTGTTCATGTGTGTTGGATGTGTGACAAATTTATTTTGAGAATATTCCTGTACTGATTGAATAATGTAGGCTAAAGACTTCCCTTGTCAAAAAAGTGGGCAAAACCCGGTTTTAATCCGTGTTAAAACCGTGTTAAACCCTGCGGTATTGGCACCGGGTTAAAGCGTGTCTTTTAAACACACTTTTTGCTTACCGACTTGGTTTTTTGTAGGTAAAACCTGGATTTCACTCACATAAACCAACACGCTTATACCTTCTTATACCAACTTAAACCAACTAAAACTAACTTAAACCCACTTAAGTGGGTTAAAAGTGAGTGTGTTTTCCTTCTCTATGTTGGCTTTTAAACCCGCTTCTACACATCAAGTCGGTTTTTCCTGTTCTTAAGTGAGTTAAAAGTGGGTTTTTGTTTGAGTGTTAAGTGAGCTAAATGTGTGCTTAACTCAGATTAAACGCAGTTAAAACACGCTTTAAAACCGAGTTTTACCAACTTAAGTTGGTTAAAAGTTAGTGTGTTCTCCTTCTTTATGTTGGCTTTTACACCCGCTTCTACACATCAAGTCGGTTTTTCCTGTTCTTAAGCGAGTTAAAAGTGGGTTTTTATTTGAGCATTAAGTGAGCTAAATGTGTGCTTTTCACAGATTAAACGCAGTTAAAACTAGCTTTAAAACCTGTTAAATGCTCAGTAAAAACCCACTTTTCACCTACTTGAAAACTGAAAAACTTTTTTATGATAAGAACAAAAATATCATAAATTAAATTCTAATTACTTTTTTTAAACGATAAAACATAAAACTTTACATATATATCCATAAACACAGCATGATAAAACTATTTTGACAGACATGGCATTGTTATAATAAAATATAATAGTGTTATAACTAGGGCTGTCACGATACGCCGTGAGCGTACCGCGGTATATCGTGGTACGGCAACACTGTATCGCGGTACGTACCGCGATATTTTACAGAATATGTATCTGTGAAGAAAACAGCAGAATAGCAAGTTTTACAAACTTTATTAAACTCAATAACCAGAAAACACTGGTATCATAGTATGACTAGAAACTGTAAAAGAAAATGTAATAAACTTGATAGAAGTAGTCATTGTTATTGTTCGCGTCTTTTTCTAAAATGTCCGCCATGTTGTTTACAATAGCTGTGACTACGATCTGTGAAACATCGAACGCTTCAAGGGCATGTTCAATATGCGGAGTCAGCGGGCCCAGTATTAAAAATCCGTAGCGTTCTGACTCTTCCTCGACTTATTCAGAATCTTAAGATAACATGATTCGGAAGTGCCATGCTTTGAACGATCGATATACTAAAGAAAGAAAATAAGAAATAGAATAAACATCTTTTGGATAATTATGAACTTATTTGCAAAGGAAATCTGTCCCTTATTCCAAAAAAGGTACGGACCCATACATTGCCGTATTTTAAACGTGAAAGTTAAACATCTACAAGTGGAAGCGCTTGCTTGACCTGGATATTAACGGATTATTTATTTAGCCCTTTTGAACCGCTTCTACATTTTTCAAAACGATATCTATATCAAAATAATTATGTAATGTATTTATATCTGTGCAAATATAATAATATTAAAAAAAACGGTGCGGCAACGCCGTACCGCGGTGCGATTTTTTTCACGACATGCACCGCGATATACCGGTATACCGGTGAATCGTGACAGCCCTAGTTATAACATAACATTGAACACAAAGAAAGAACTGAAAAAAGTAAGATTGTATGGAACAAATACAAACAAGAGATGTGGATGTGTTCGTCAGAAACACAATGCCCCCTACTGCACCGCTTTGAAATAGAATTTCTATTTATCATTTGGCAGGTATAGAAATTATCTCTCTTTGCTTATTTCTTCCATTGGATTTTGATCTCTGACCTTGAAGGATGACCTTGACCATGCACCACTCAAAATGTGCAGCTCAATGAGATACACATGCATAATAAATATCAAGTTGCTTTCTTCAATATTGCAAAAGTTATGACCAATGCTAAAGTTTTCGGACGGATAGACAGACAGACGGACAGTTCAACTGCTATATGAGACCCTACTGGGAGCATAAAAATAAGTTAATGTTGTTGAAACAGGTGCAAATCTATATAACAAAGTGAAAACAATGGTTAAATAATCATTTTAACAGCACATTTTATTTACAAAGACTTCAGTCTACTTGTGCATCAGCCGCAGATGCCTTAAACAACCTCTCATCTTTTCTTCAACATCAACCGAAGGCTTGTCAAAGGTTTTGGCTATGACATCTGAAAAAATATGATAGACTATTCATTTTAAAAACATGCAAAAAAACAACAAAATCTGTTCTTAAATAGAAAATACTCTCGCCAGAAAAAGAGGTTAAATATTTGCATATTAAGGAAGTCAACACAAATGAGTTTATTACTGATTGTCCTGGAGACAGTGACTAAAGACACAGACAAAGTTTTTCAATCCCTCTCTTCATGAATGAAAAAAACAACTATTGTTAACTGTCACTTGGATTATAAAAACTCCCCCTTTTCACAAATGATGTAATAAAATGATCATTTATGTGACTGTAAACAGTAAGTGATCTGAAAAATATTTGTAGAATGTGTATTGAATTTCTATATGGATAATTGGTACTTCAAATTTTTATGATGAAGAAAAAGTACCAATGATTGCATTTCTCTCAGCAGCGGGGAGGCTTGGTCTTGGTGACCCCTTTGTAGTTGTTGCTCCCTTCATGGAGCAAGTCACAAGCTGGTGGAAAGTGAATATTCGGCACATGGCCTGTGCGATGGCCATCACCTCTCTGGTTTCATGCTGGATTTCAGCTTAAATGATACTCTGGAACCAAAAAATGAAAAGGAGTTTTGACAAAATATTTACAATTGGTAATTTTCCAAAGCTTGTAATTTACTTTCATCACATTTCACACTCTAAAAATCTTTGTCACATTGGTCAGAATTGTGACGCTTTTAAAATGCAATAACCTGTATAGTTTTACCTCTCAACAAATCCAGCTTTCTTGTTCAACGACAGGGCGAGGTTTGCCCACTTCAGTTCCCCTCAAGTTGGCCAGCTCGTGCAGGGTAAAAGCCTGGTGTAAAAGTCCATACATCAGGTAGTATGATTACCCCTTTTGCTCTTGGGGCAAGAGTTTAACCTTCAAAATTAAAATATGAGGGAAAGAAATCTGTTCAGTAGTAACCAGAAATATCTATAAATAACAATAAAGAGGACAATAATCATAAAACACAACCATAATAATTCACTGTACCCAACATTTACACTTTGTCATGTGTATGTTCATCTATTTTTGCTTCAAATTGTGTTGTTTTTCCTTTAAGTTGCAATACATTAACTTATCAATTTACATTTCCCAGTGACAATACATAAATATAATAATGATCATAATTAATTCAGTAAACTAAATAAAAAAAGGATGAAGAAATGACAATACAAACCTGTTAAAACTGTTCTTCAGTATTCCAAAAAAAAAACAGTTGAACTTCTTTTCCAACAAACTTCTTGTTGATTTCCAAATTGTAGTAAAATACACATTGTTTTCATCACACAATACTTCATGCTGACAGTATTTCAATACATTTTACAGAACAATTATAAGTCTTAATGTTAATTTAATTTAGCTCAATTCAATTGCTGAAACCAGCTTGTTTTTCAAAAGTTGTTGTTTTCAAATAATTTCCTGTGCAAAAAATTGAACCAATCAAAAGTCTTATACCTCATTCCAGCCTTATGTCTGGGCAAACCCTATCAGTAGCCTTATCTGCCCCTGATAATCAGTACCCTGTTAAGCTCTGAATGCCTGACAGATTGTTATCTGTTTATTGTTAGTGGTGTGAAAAGGGGTGTTTTTAGGTATTGTCTTGTTATTTTGTTGACTGTTTATGTAACACAGGTCATGTTTGGCATCTTATTATTTTATTGCAAATTAAGAAAATGGATACAATGGTATCATGTGAAAATATCAAAATCTTGCATAACTTATGTTCACAAATTAATAGATTATTTCCCAAATAATGTTTACAATACCATAATTATTTAAATATGCAGATTTAACAAGTAAATACTGTTTTAAACAAATATAAACAATCATATAAGATTGTTTTAAAATAAAAAAAATAAAAATTATAAGACATAAAACAATCATAAGATATTGTTTATAATAAAAACAAATATAAAGAAAAAAAATCAAAGCGAAACACAAACTCTTTCATTTTCAGGTATAAAACTAAGTTTTATCATTTTTATAGTTTTGGGCAGTGATACTTGTTGTCCATCTGTGAACCTGTGATGTTCTGAAAGAGCCATTTTCATCCAATATTCACTAAAAAATTATGGGGAGCACACACATTTACAATAGGGACAATGGCAAACAAGCTGTAAAAAAGCCCCTTTACAATTGACTTGTATTATATAATGGCTATAAACATGAAACAAAGACCTATTTGAAGAATTCTTGTTTTATTGATGAGTATTATTTATAAACAAAAGACCAACTTATTGAAAAGTGTGTTTAAGTGAGTCTTTTAGCCTGGTTTCAGCTCTCAAATTATTTACAAAAAGACCAATTTAAACTCGCTTAAACCCACTTCTGTTTAAAAAGGATCAACTTCTGTTGTAAAAGACTCGCTTATAAAACAAAAAGACACACTTAAACACACATACACCAACTCATAAATAAAAAGGCTCACTTTTGACACAAAAAAACTGACTCCTTACAGAAAAAAACTCGCTTAAACACACATCTTCTTAAAATAACAAACTTTAAACTCAGTTAAGCACAGTTTAGCGCACATAAAACTCGCTTTTAATAGCAAAAACCAACTTCCGCTGAGAAAAACTCAGAAAAAACACAGTTTTATGTTGGTTTAAGTGTGTTTTGGTATGAAAGTGGGTTATTATTTTGACAAGGGTTGTTAATACAGTAGACGCACGTGTATTTTTTATACACTTTAATATAATTAATCTTTTAAACAATTTAATTGATATTTGTATTACATAATTCATTTATATAAATAAACGTCTCTTTGTAAATAGTTTTTAGCAACTGATGGGAAATAACAGATGCAGCATCTGACGCGATTGAGAACACAACAAATCGGTATCGCGATTTCCGTATTATTTTTCAACTGTTGTCTAATTAAATTTCTTAATGTAAATAATCAATTTTTAAGCTTTCGTACGATGGTTACTTCTTAAATATTTAAATAAAAATGGTAAATATTTGATGATCTTAAATTGAATATCGCGTCTCGCAGCCGCTTTAATCGACCGCGGCTGCCAGTACTGTTGGTTTTAATTAACTCGGCTCAATAAATTGAATAGTTCAAATAAATAATTGAAAATAACAGAAAAAAACGCCAATGTATAAGCTTTCTAATGAATGTTATTTGTTAAATTTCTGACCAAAAATGACAGAGCAATAATATATATTTACAGTGAAGGTGACGAAATTTTTTACCCGAAACTCAGTCGCAGTTGGAAGACAAACCGTAATCACGTTGTGTTTAACTTGTCATCTCTTTTTTAATATGTTATGCATTGACATATAAATTAGATATTTAGAAAGAGCAACATTTCATCTTCCTAAAATGGGTAACATTATAAATATTGAATAACAAATGACGTGACCATCGGGATTTAAATTACCAAGGTAAACTATCATCTCGGTTAACAACGTGAAGCTATTACGCGTTATCGATAAAATCAATAATTATCTGCTTATCTGACTGGATTATCAGCCACGACAGCATATTTTCGCCGTTATTGGATTTATGCAATGAGTTGCGGATACCGTTAATACACATACCTGATGTCACGGTCTGAACTTGGTCAAGTGAGGGGAGAAGTGTTGTAGCGGCCCGGAGAGCTAACTGTGGTCACACTGCTGCGTCAAGGATCAATATACAGACAAATATGAAAAATAGTACTATATCGTTCATAAACAGATGAACTAACAAGTAATAAATAAAAATAAGTTATTTTTAAAGTTGATCAAGTCACTGAGAGGGATATCCGATGCAGATGTATCACATTCAACACAAAAATTCCGAATTGTCAGTTAAATACTGGCATGTAGCCTGTTTGCAAACTGCACGACATTATTATTTCTGACACACATAATTGATGACATCACAAAGATGGTGGTCAAAACATAGCCGGCTGGATAGATTTTCAGTGGATTTTCTCCATAAATAAAA
Organism: Dreissena polymorpha; assembly: GCF_020536995.1. Lineage (NCBI taxonomy): Eukaryota > Metazoa > Mollusca > Bivalvia > Myida > Dreissenidae > Dreissena > Dreissena polymorpha. The sequence continues at coordinate 18,159,949 of NC_068363.1, read as the reverse complement.
ATGGCAACGCGAAGTTTAACGGAAGTTTTCATATTGATGCGGAATAATGCACTTCAAAGTAGAAATATATTTTCGGATCATGTAAGAAATCGACAAAAGTTACAAATAATTTCCACAATATCATTACATTTCGCGACCTCAACTCGACTCTCCAAATGTATATTTGCAAAGAATAATTTGATACTTTATTAGTCCAAAAGTAGTTTAGATAATAATCAAAACCTTGTCATAAGATTGCAGACCTGCCAGACATAAAACATGTCAAAATGCCAACAAGGAAATCCACAATGCTGGACTTACAACCCTGTATTTTTATGTTCCTTAAGGATATATCACTTTCTGAAATGGTCAGAAGTGGTTGGGGTAATGTTAAAGAATAATTCCTTATATAAGCAATCTATATTAAGTTTGGAACAATATGCAGAACTAAAATAATATATACATCAGTGATACATGAGCCTGTTATAATGAAATCTTTCAAGAAGAGTAAATAATCACATGTTTTCACCTTATAAACCACTTTTCTTGGGCGTTGTAAGTCCTTATTTTCTTATTTTGTTCATAAATCCATTGACACCAGCTGGAACCTACACTACTGTAGAAGATAATGTTAGAGTATTATTAAATATAACACACTAGAAACACTGAAAAAAGGATCCTTTCTTGTAAGAAAAAATGTAAACAACTTGAGTCTAAAAATAGTAGGAAAAAGTATGATTGACCAGAAATATCAAATACAAATTTGATAGAAACTATTTGAAACAGTATAAAACATCACTTAAACAAACATATATATATATATCATTATCTATATATTATTAACATACGCTGTAAAAATAAAGGGATTTTATTAAAATGTTTTCAAAATTTCTGTATCTTTCATATTCATTTTTTATAATTATCATTTCTGGCCCACCATACTTTTTCAAGTTTACTATTTTTAGACTCAAGTTGTTTACATTTTTTCTTACAAGAAAGGATCCTTTTTTCAGTGTTTCTATTGTGCTATATTTAATAATACTCTAACATTATCTTCTACAGTAGTGTAGGTTCCAGCTGGTGTCAATGGATTTATGAACACAATAAGAAAATAAGGACTTACAACGCCCAAGAAAAAAGTGTTTTTTAAGGTGAAAACATGTGATTATTTACTATTTTTGAAAGATTTCATTACCACTGGCTCATGTATCACTGAAGTGTTTGTTATTTTAATTGTGCACATTGTTCCAAACTTTAAAATGAATGTTAATATAAGGCATTATTGTTTTACATTACCCCACCAACTTTTGACCATTTCAGAAAGTGATATGTCCTTAACTTTTCCTCATTTTGGTAATACAAACTGTACTTGTGAAATTGGTAATTTAAGTGTAAATTTACACTTAATTCACAGGTCGATTGAGAGGGCAACATGTTAATCCAAAATCTTCTAGATTTACTTATGGTCTCTATTACATAAAAAGTCAAAAAGTTAATTGGGAATTTTTGATTAGATTCGGGAGAAGAGATGCGTTAAGCCCTTGTGCACATTACCAATTAATAGCTATTCAATAATCATCCCCAAAAAGCCATGCATTCCTACTTGTAGTACATATATTTCAGACTCAATTTAGACTGCAGTGCTTTCCACAGGGCATTCAATGATTCAATGGTTCCTAGTCATAATCAGAGTCCGTGGGATGCTTGAAATTTATTGATTGGTGTATTTTTCAGTATTTGCAATTACCGGTAGTCATTCTTAAGATCAAAGGGATATCAACTTCGACAAATATTTAGAGAGCCAATTTACGATTCCCTGTTATTGACATGTATTAAATTTACCCAACTAAGGCCTGCTTAAAGGCAGAGTGTCATTATATTGAAAAAAATCAAAATTTGTCCAATGAGAGGGCACGCTTTGCATGAGCGACAGCACTCGTTGGCATTTATAAATACCTGCTGTAAAATTAGCCTAAGGCCTCAAAAATAAATGTTGTGGTTCTGGTAACATTGCCAAAATTTCTAGGTAGGGTAGGTCGATTATTTTATTTTTTTATTTTATTTTTTTATTTTCTCCAGACAAGATGCCTGTTTTTAAAAGTCATTTTATGCTGATGGCTTTCACATAAAACCTCTATGTACACCATAGAAAAGTGTTCCCATTATTGTGTAGTGATCTTCTGTGTATATTTATCATTTTAACAACTTTTTTTCCAGCCAGGTGAAATTCAACCTATGATAAAAACCAACAGAACAATCACCATGATTCCAGTTTATGCCCAAAAACTTAATTTAATACGGGTGTATAAATGTAATGAATGCAACTTGGTTAAAGAAAATATATCAACGTTATTGAATCACTTAATTGAAAGTGGTATCATGATTTGCACCTTCCATATGTTATTTTTATTACAATTGTAGAGTGAAATGAAGTTATTTGGTGCCTTATGACTCTTCAAGAAAAAAACAGCTGTGACGTCATTGATAACGACATTTTAAAAAATTGTTTTACCCTCTTGGCTTAGATACGCATAATCCCGTCTCGATTGATTCCTTAATACCTCCGTATCAACCATACTTTCTATCTATTACTGCATATACTTACTACTTTTCCCGTCGCTACTCATTACCCGATAATCCCGTATATTCCAGTTTTAAAGCAAATTCTGGTAAATTCGATAAAAGTGCCCAAGAAACACAGACATTCACCATTTTGCTTAAGTATCAAATGAATTTTGGCATTTGTTACTATTTAAAGATGTGATGAAATAACGTCCAATCGGGATAGTTTTTTTTGCACTGAACACACGTAAATCGCCTGACATGATGTTCATGTTTTATACAGCTCAAAATAGACCCACACTTTCCATGCAACGTTCTACATGTCTGAATAATTTTTAAGCGCTTTTTGTTGTGACAAAGGATAAAGCACTTTTTATTTAACACAGTCACACTAGAATGTGTTAATGTCACGTTAGTATTAAAATTTGGAAGCATGTTTCGGATTACACATTGAATAATGCTCATTTGAGAATCAATTGAAATATTTACAGTTGTGCGCAATTAATTCAACGATAATTTGTTAAAGCGCATTACGTGTCGAATAAATGTTTTGACCATATTATGCATGAAATGCACAATATCCACGAGGATTTCATCCGGTTGCCATCATCTGTCTTCTAAGTAAATGGCCGAGATTTCATCGTGGAGGTGTACACCGTAGGGACCGATGAGTGTGTTAGATAACAAAGCCAACAAACTGCCAATAAGTCACACACTTATTAAAATTACATCACTCGTCGTCTGCATGATTTTACAGCAGGCACAGGTATGACTGCTTACGAGTGTTGTCGCTCATTCAAAGTGTGCGCTCTCATTGGCCAATTACAAAGACGATCCGCCTTTAGGTGGGCTTTAGGTGAGTAAAGAGATACATGACGTAATTGACAGAGGATCATAAATCGGCTCTCACAATTTTCGGCTAAGTCGATATCGCTTTGATATTTATCCTACCGGAAAACGGTAAAAAAAGTTTAGGGTCGGCACGGTCAATAAAAACTTTAGGGTCGGCACATTTTCTTTCGTAGGGTCGATTGACCGGAACCACAACATTTATTTTTTTAGGACGAAGAGGAGTAATGTAATTGACAGAAGTGAATGGTTTTGTGACAGCTTCAGCTTGTTGGCTTTGTAACTTACAGTGTAGTTATCCTGGTAAGTCACTTAAATGACAAATGATGGCAACTGAGTGAAATCCTCATGAAAATTGGGCATTTCATGCAAAATATGGTCAGAACATTAATTCAACTCTTAAAGCGTTTTAACAAATTATTGTTGAATGCATTACACACAACTATAAATGTTTTGATTTATTCCCAAATGAGCATAATTAAATTTGTAATCTAAAATGCACTTCCGAATTTCAACGTTTATTCTAGCTTCAGATAGACAGTGCTTCATGTAATTCATGTATTTTGTTTTGTTCCTTTGTCTCAATAAAAAGAGTTAAACAATTATTCAGACATGTACAGGGTCAAGTGAAAAATGTGGATGTATTTATTGTTGTTTAAAAAGTCAAAGCGCACATGAGGTGATTTACGCTTTTTTAGATGGATAAATCCCTGTCCAGATTGGATGTTATTTAAATAGTCGCATACATGTATTAAAAAATTCATTTGATACTTAAGAAACATACTTGTATTTATGGTGTTTAAAAAAATTCCTGTGGAAAGCACAAGACTGGTGAAATTAACACATAGCCTTGCTGCAATATTTTACCTTTCAAAGGACAGAATGGCATATGAACTTGTTATGTTTTGCGCCATCATTGTTTGTAATTCCTTTTTGTGTATCCTCAACCATGAACAAAAATGAGAGATTCAAGCTTATTGGACAATTAAGTGATGTTTCACTTAGTAGCTTTTAAACAACCTGTCGGAGACTTGTAAAACCCTAGGTCCTTTTTTCACCTTCAATTACTCTGAGAGAAGCTATACTCTTCATCTAAAGTGGGTTAAAAAAACTTCCAAAATATTTATTTTTACCAATATTTACCAGGCTGCATGTAAAGTAATGGATTTACTATTATATTTTCGTTATCAAACAGTAGTGAGACACACTGAAATACTGTCTCAATAAACAAGGCATTTAGTATCTTGTTATATCTATGTTATCAGACCACATCTAGCGTTAAACTTTTTATGGGTTAACTTTATTTAACAAAATGTACGAAATATGCGTTGATCATGAGTTTTTTTTGTGGCTTTAATAGTAACATGTATTATTTATAATTTGAATAAATTGCATGGTGATATTAATTGAAGTTTATGGTACATATAGGGAATCTCAAAAAAGTATATTTTTTCTATATAATATAATATATATTTATATTATATATGATATAATAATATTGAACTATATGTTCCTAAAATATTTGAATTCACATAATGTAATTTTAGGAAGAAATTTACATAAATACCAGTATTTTCCTATGTCAATTTGTACACTGGATTTTCAGCTTGCTGATGACAGGATGGGGCTTATGACCAATGTTAATCTAGATCTTGAATCTGGATCAGTAAACACAAGATCTAATAGACTGCCTCCTGAATGGTGAGTAAAGACAGAGGGGGTTATCAAGATGGCGACGTCCATGCGGAGGCCTGTAATTTTCGCTGTTTTATACCCTTCATTAACTTGTATTATTTTTGAAATTCTGCCCGTTTTCCAGCCATATTAGCAAGAACGTTACTGGCGTTTATTTCATAGTAATATTCGCTGTATATCTGGACATAACTCGGTTCAAAATTTCTAAGCGGGATGACCTCATTAGGGCTCCATGCACTAAGAAAATTTGCGGGGAGTAAAGTCGAGATATAAAGCGAATTTACATACGAAATAAACGCTAATTTAATACATTTTTACTGATATGGCTGGAAAGTGAGCTTCGTTTAAATATTAAAAAAGAGTAATAAAGGGTATAAAACGGCGAAAAATAACTGTCTCGGCGTGGACGTCGCCATCTTGACTATCACGTGATTACCCCTTCTTAAACACGGCTTTATGGTGTTTTATTTACCTCAATTAATGTGTGATGGCCTATCAGCTGATGATGGTCAGCGATAAGAAAATCTGTACATTACCTCTGCAAAAAGGGGTTTAATGCATGTGCGTAAAGTGTCGTCCCAACGTAGCCTGTGCAGTCCGCACAGGCTAATCAGGGACGACACTTTCCGCCTAAACTAGATTATTGCTAAGAAGAGACTGTCCTTAAGTAGAAAATATCATGAAAGCAGACTGCACAGGCTTATCTGGGATGACACTTTATGCACATGCATAAAACCTCCTTTTCACAGAGCACTGTCCATATTAAAGGAATTTGTTAGCAATTTTGCAAATATAACTTTTTAAAATAATTATGCAGGTTCAAAAGATAATGGGTGCATAATATTCATATAAGTACAAAAATCACACAAGAAAAGAAAAATGGTTAAATTTTGTCTATTGATAATCATCAATCACAGTAGGAAAGACAAGAAAGCGTTACTTACACTTTTCATCATCAATTTACAAATGTGTATTACATAAATTGAGTTTAAACTACCACTCTAATTGAAAATTTCGCATGATGAAGTTTGTTGCCAGTTCAAACCCCAGTACAGGCACAATAAAAAATATATGTTTTTCTGTTTTAATAATCATTTAAAGAGAGACTATACGATTTTGTCAAATATTAATGAATTTATATAAAATGGGTAAAAATTTATTATACATATATTTCAATAAAAGTTCAAATAAAAGTTAAGAAGAACATGTGTCGAAAAATGCGAAATAAGCCATAGATATTAAGTTCTGAAATAAAAAATGGCTGACTGTCGAATTCGCCAGCATGTATATCATGCATGTACAACGTGAATCTAAATTTAGTTTAACGGTTTATAAGCTCATCTATTTTTTGAAAAAAAATTATGAGCTATTGTCTTAACCTTGGCGTCGGCGTCCATTTAAGTTTTGCGTTTAGGTACATTTTTCTCATAAAGTTTCAATGCTATTGCATTAAAACTTGGTACACTTACTTACTATCATGAGGGGACTGGGCAGGCAAAGTTAGATAATTCTGGCTTACATTTTGACAGAATTATGTGCTCTTTTTATACTTAGAAAATTGAAAATTTTGGTTAAGTTTTGTGTTTAGGTCCATTTTATTCCTTAAGTATCAAAGCTATTGCTTTTATACTTGCAACACTTACTAACTATCATAAGGGGACTGTGCAGGCAAAGTTATGTAACTCTGACTGGCATTTTGACAGAATTATGTGTCTTTATACTTAGAAAATTGAAAATTTGGTTAAGTTTTGTGTTTAGGTCCATTTTATTCCTGAAGTATCAAAGCTATTGCTTTCATACTTGCAACATTTACTAACTATCATAAGGGGACTGTGCAGGCAAAGTAATGTAACTCTGACTGGCATTTTGACGGAATTATGGGCCCTTTATTCTTGAAAATTTGGTTAAGTTGTGTGTTTTGGTCCACTACCCCTAAAGTATCATAGATATTGCTTTCAACACTCGCAAGCTATCATAAGGGGACAGTAAAGGACAAGTTGCATAACTCTGGTTGTCATTTTTACCGAATTATGGCCCTTTTTGACTTAGTAACTTTGAATATATGGTTACATTTTGTGTTTAGATCCACTTTACTTCTAAAGTATCAAGGCTATTGCTTTTGAACTTCAAATACTTTCATTCTACATGTATCATGAGGGTACTGTTCCTGGCAAGTTGAATTTTACCTTGACCTTTGAATGACCTTGACTCTCATGGTCAAATTATTAAAGTTTGCTAAAATTGCCTAACTTCTTTATTTATGATTAGATTTGTTTGATACTTTGACAAAACAACTCTTACCTGACATAACACAATAGACTCCACCCAAACCATTCCTTGTGCCCTCCCCCCATTTCCCCCCCCCCCCCCCCCCCGCATTCCCCCCCCTAATTTTTTTTTATTTTTTTTTAAGATCATCTCACGAATGACCACCACACCCTCACACTATACCCCCCCCCCAAAATTTTTTGAAACGGTTAAAAAACACAAATATTTATTTTTATTATTTTATTTTTGAAATACCGTCCAACCATCGCACCAAAGAATCCCCTCTCCCCCCCACCCCCCCCCCCCACCCCCGAATTTTTTTTTTTTTCATTTTTTTTCGCATTTTGATAGATAATGTAATAAATGTCCACACCCCCACACTATACACCCCTCTTCACTCCACCCCTCCCTCCTTTTTGATTGAAATTGAGAGTCCCTTCACCTTTAAAAAGACCTTTAAAAAGGAAATAGATGAGGGGTCTGCACCCGCAAGGCGGTGCTCTTGTTTTATTTTTAAAGATCATCTTATAAATGACCACACGCTACATGTACATTATACCTCCTCTCATCCCCCTAACCCCCCCCCCCCAAAAAAAATATTTTTTTTTCCTTTTTTTTTTTGAAAGATCGTCTAATAAATGACCACACCCCACATTATACCCCCTCTCAACCCCTCTACCCCCCTCCCCCCCTGCAAAAAGAATAAATATTTGTGCTTGTTCCCTTTTTATTTTTGAAAGATGGTCTAATAAATTATTGAATATGAACAATGTCCCCATGATGGCTTACGTTCTACTGTCAAGCACTCGAATAGTCGAGCTCGCTGTCCTCTGACAACTTTTGTTATACATGTATTACATGTGAATTTCCCATTACAATATGAGAACATTTACGAGGGAACGCAGGTTTGGCTTTGGGCAGCATCAGAAGCACGACATTGTTCTCATGAATAATCGTTATGTTATTAATAAGCAGAGCTCGAGTGAAGACGTCCTGTTCTTAACGATTCAGCAAGAAAAAAAAGTAACAAGAGCATGCACAAATGAAAGTGTTTGCGGGGTAATTCATAAGTTATAACGGTGTTTCTGGATCTTTTATCAATATCTTTAATTGGGAGCGCACTTGCCTGTGCTTTCTATTAGGTCAGAGCGTTTGCTCATAAATGTACAGATATCGTCGCGGGTAATTCACATGGAATTTATTGTCACAAAAAAAATTAAAGGGAGTATTTTGTATCTTGTTTAATCTATGTTACCATACCACATCTTGCGTTAAAATTTCGGCTATTTCTATAAGAAACACTGTTTTTTATAGGTTAAGTTTATTTTACGAAATATTTTATGAAACATTTGTTGATTTAGAGTGTTTATGGGGCTTTAACATGATTACAAATTTCTCTGACATTTACAAAAATATGAAAATCTGTGAACAAGTCCCTTTAATAAAATAAAAATTTAATTAAATGGACCATTAAATTTTATATGAGTTACGTTTTATGCATGTTGATGTAATTGGATTTTATCATGTAACAAATATTGTTGAACATACCCAGGCATTTTAGCCTATTTTCTGGTTGAAATTATATTTGTTATTACGTCTCAATACCAATAGTGTAAGGTATTTTTCCCAAACACACTCCTGCAGGTCACATTTGATGGCTGGTTTATCAAATAAAGGAGTTCAGTGTAGAAAAGTTTGAAGTTGTTAAAGCCATTTTACTATTTTTTTGTTAAGACTGATTTTTAGTGTTATCAAGAATTATTCAAATGTTATTACTAAAAAAAGTGTACCCACTTTCAAAAAAATTAACACTTACATTTCCGAATTCAAATTCAAAATCATAGTTTAAGTTAGATGAATATTGTACACAAGTAAGTGATAATTACGAGTGTTGAATATTACATGATGGTTTCGATTGGTAGTTACATACTTAAACTGTAAGGATATGTTATAATATTTAGCTTTTATGCCCCTGAATCGAAAGATCGGGGGTATATTGTTTTTGGCCTGTCTGTCATTGTATGTGTCCGTGTGTGTGTGTGTGTGTGTCCCAAAACTTTTACCAAAACTTTAAACCTTCTTCATAACTTTTGCAATATTGAAAGTAGCAACTTGATATTTGGCATGCATGTGTATCTAATGGAGCTGCACATTTTGAGTGGTGAAAGGTCAAGGTCATCCTTTAAGGTCAAAGGTCAAAAAAATTAAATAAAAAAATATAACCAAAACTTTAACCTTCTTCATAACTTTTGCAATATTGAACATAGCAACTTGATATTTGGCATGCATGTGTATCTCATGGAGCTGCACATTTCGAGTGGTGAAAGGTCAAGGTCATCCTTCAAGGTCAAAAGTCAAACAAAAAATTCAAAGCGGCGCATTAGGGGGCATTGTGTTTCTGACAAACACATCTCTTGTTTTTATCTGTGTTGATCTATATTCTTATGTATACCTTTTGTTTGCAGGGTTGATGGTGTAGAAGAAATTCAGTATGAAATGACAAGAATTAAGTTGAAAAGTGAGTACTCAACACTTACTGGGTTTGCTTTGCTGTTAGAATTTGAATCTTTTAAACCTATCATTTACAAACAAGCAGATCACATTCTATTGGTTAAACAAAGAGTCATGTTTTTATTCCTAAGATGCCAGCGAGGGGCAATAATGTTTTATCTTAGAGTTTCCAAAAATATGACATTTTATGTTAATATGCAAGCCTTCAAAATCACTATGGAGCAAGCAGAATATGATGTTTATGTAGATATTTATGACTTATATAAAGTGTTAATAAACTAGAATGACTAGAATGATAATTGTCAAGCTAAATTATAATTTGTTGCATATACTTTTATGACACATGTTATCTATCTCACTGTTCTATGAAAAGATTCTAAAAAAGAAATATGTTTAGGTGCAGCATAATGCTTAATGTTTTTGTTATGTTTATATTTGTCCATGCATGCCTACTCTTGCCTGCTCAACACAACAGTATCTTTTAAAATGCAGTTCAAATTTGATTGTTGCTTATGTTAGTTTATAGTTTAAAAACATCAATTTATGTATAAAAAGAGGTAAGTTAAGGTAATTCCAGGATCATCAATTTACCATTTGACCAGATTCAAAACTGTTACAGCTTCCACACTTCATTGCTGGAACGCAAGTTCAATCTAATACATTATGTTATATGATTGACTATGAGAGATTTGGTTAGAAAAATCTTGTTTTTATGAATAAGGTTCTGTGCACAATAATGCACAGAATTTTAACCTTCAACGCAACATGCTATATAATCAGTTACATCTAGGTGAGTTTCACCTTGTCACATTTAACGTAACCTGCTTGTTATTGTTGTAATTACCATCATCTATATGTTATATTTTTTCTCATTTATATTTATGAAAACAAAAGTTTTCAGCCTGTTCTCCCACAGATTAGTACCAATAGAATATTTTCGGTGGGACAGTGTGGAATAGATGGTGCTTTAAAGTTGATTGTTAGATTACTGTTCCCTATGATTGTCACAATATGTGGCGATATTTTACAAAATGTGTGCAAAACTTATTTCAGTGAAAGAGTTGAGCTCGCTACATGACAAACACCTGACCCGGCCTGCATTTGATGACAGTATTGACGAGGAACATTCCATTGAAATCATGACACAAGAAATTACACAGGTCATATATGTTGTGCCATATACGTTGGTTTGTTGTATATATACATTTCATAAGTTGAATGTGTAACAATTTAATCTGATAATCATAGAAATAGAAATTTTTATGGAAGAACACAAGAAGTCTTTTTGCTAAGGCACAGGGGAGCAAACTCTGTGTGTTGACCAAAAAAGGGGACAACAGTTAACAGTACTTCAGTTATAGAGCTTACATAAATACACCTAAATGCATTTTAATATGTTCCTTTTTTTCTTGTTGAAAAATATTTTTCTAGTATTAATTTTTAAGTCAGACACTTTTTAAGACTATGGGACTGATTTTAGCTTATCTGATCGCAATGTGATCATGTTGAGCTTCTGTGTTCGAATTTGTACATAATATGTTTTCAGTTGTGTTGCGACAAAAAAGACATGTGCACACATTAAAGGCCTTATGTGGAAATCATAATGAACTTTGTAAGAACATTTGTCCTAATGAAATCTTACACAATCTCAAAAATTTGACATGTTGAATCAGAAACTAGGTCACAAATAGAGAATAACAGGTTACTGCCTGATCTTTTTGTAATATATCAGGCAAGGCTTAGAATAATATAACGGTGAGGCTTGCCGGGCCATTATTTTATTCGTGCCAAGCCTGATATATTACAAAAAGATCAGGCATTAACCTGTTTTTCTGCTAATCATACCTCTATGTCCCCGAATATAATGAAATAATGAAAAAAATACCTAAAAAGCTGCAGTTTTAGCGGGAATATGACTTTTGTCGTTTGACGTGTTAATAATGACGTCATGAACATGCATGCTTAATATTTGTAAAAAAAGTTTTTTGCTGTTTGTGTTGCATTTTGTGTTTAAAATATATTACATATTGGTATCAAATTATTTGTTTTGTTGAATCTGATTCGATTTTACTAAAAATTATAACTTCATAGTTGATTCTGAGTAATATGACCATTCTACACACATGACTGATATAAGAACTTCCTGATGACCATGATATAAAAAATATATCAGGCAACACTATATCAGGCAGATATCAAAGCAATAATTGTTTTAATAAGAAAAAGGTGGTGAATACTATAATGTGCCAGAAAATCATGAAACTTGCTCAGATTTTTTTTTTAATGACATCTTGGTTGAGATTGAAAGCAGCTCCTGTCATTTATTAAACATGGCTTTTAAGCAATGGGGCATCTTTCTTTGATGGTTAATGAAACCTTGATAGTGCTCTTAAAGTCACTTCTTTTGCCCAATCTTCATAAATTTTGCTTGGAAAACGTAGCATCCAAGAGGTGGCGTAGCTTTCATTATATGGATATGGTGGACACTCTAGATGTCACTTTTTATGCCCCCGAAGGAGGGCATATAGTGACCGCACTTCCCATCTGTCTGTCCGTCTGTCTTTCCGTCACACTTTTGCGTTTAGGTTTCGAAAAATGCTCATAACTTCTATATTGCTTCAGATGTAACCTTCATATTTGGTATGCATGTGAATATGGACAAGGCCTTTCCATACGCTTAAAAATTTTGACCTTCAACTTAGGGTCCGCGTTTAGGTTTCAAAATCTGCGTTTAGGTTTCGAAAAAGCTTTTTTGGGGGGCATATGTCTTCGGATGGAGACAGCTCTTGTTTTTTCAAATCTTTATGAAATTTCCTCAGAAAATTGTTCTAATGATATCTTGGTGGAGTTAGAAAATGATTCTAGTCCATTTCCAATCTGGACCAGGGGGCTGTGCAATTTTTACCTTAGATCATATATGTTTGTTGTGAAACATTTTACATCTCTTACTTTTGTATAAAAAACATTTCATGTAAACTGATGAAATTAATTTTAGGGTTGTGGTAAAAAAAGACCATGCCTCTTGCATCTTTAACCCTTTTTTTTCCCACTCAGAAGCACAATGAAAATGGCTATGTGCAAACAGCATAAAACCAGAACAGCCTGCGAGTAACTCACAGTCTGTACAGGTTTTATGCTATATGCTGCTAATCAGTATTTAAGGGTTGGAAATTTTAATCTAGTAAGAAAGGCCTTTATTGTCCCCTACCAGTGAAACCGGAGGGGACTTATGGTTTGCACTCTGTCCGTCTGTCTGTCTGTCAGTCTGTCTGTTAGTCTGTCTGTCAGTCTGTCTGTCAGTCTGTCTGTCTGTCTGTCTGTCTGTCTGTCTGTCTGTCTGTCTGTCTGTCTGTCTGTCTGTCTGTCTGTCTGTCTGTCTGTCTGTCTGTCTGTCAGTCTTTCACACTTTTGAAACATGGATAGATGGCAATATGGAGAATATGCACGTCATTTCATTTTGTTCCTACGTCAAAAATTCCTGTTGTTATGGCAACAAATATATATATATTTTTTTTTTTTTTTTACTGACAATGGTTGAGTTTCACCGGAAGGGGACCAAATTGCTTGGCAATCTCTTGTTAAATTTAACTTTTTTAGGGACTACAATTCGTTAATACGTATCTAATGGGTAAAGGTTTAAATTTATATCATGTAATGATGAAGTGCTTATGGTCACTCCTGGTCTGGTGTGGATTGTTGTCAAATTTAGTGTCATTACCACTCTAGAGGCTCATGTTTCATCTTATTGTGATCAAACGTTGCGAGAATGATTATTTTGACACTACCAATTCCAAATTTGAATATGGATCACTGGCATCCAAAAACTTTGTCAAAGGTCAAATCTTGGTAGAACCTTGTTACTATGTAACTATAGAGCCAACTTTTATGACTCAATCTTGATGAAAACTGGTCAGAATGTTTATCTTGACAATATTAAGGCCCAGTTCAAATCTGGGTCATGTACTTCCAAAAACTAGGTCACCTGGTCAATGCTCAGAAATTTAACCACTCTATATGCGACATTTATTACTCAATCTTGACTATTTTCTCTGACAATTGGTGTGTCTTGAACTAAGGTAAGAGCTTGACGGCCATACTTGTCCTCTTGTCTTATTTTGTATTTATTTCAATATGATGAATAAATGTGTTGTAGATGTTCGCCCATTGCCAAAGGTTGATACAGCAGATAACAGCCCGTAGTAAAAGGGGAACCGATCAGGAGCGGAAACTTTCACAGAATATGCTTGCCTCCCTTGTGAGAACCATCCAGGAAATGTCAAATAACTTCAGAACGAGCCAGTCCACATACTTGAAAAGTAGTTATTGGTTGTTCTGTTGAATTCTCATAATATGAAGTTTAGACATTCCTGTATTACTAAAACCTGATTTTTGTGTTTTAAGCTAAAGAAACAGCTTGAGTTCTACATAAAATTTTATCAGTTTGAAAGGTAAACACCTTACTTTGTACTAACTTAGAATAAAATTATTGAACACGTCTTATCTTCTATTAGATTCATGATTGCAGTAATAAAGTTTAAAAGTGATTTTTTTAAAGAAAAAAACTGGCATTTTCACTACATGTGTAGATATTTGTATTAAATATTTACCGAAATAAATCTTAAATTTTACATGTTTGAGCAAAAACATCTATGTGATTGACTTAACAGAATTAATTTAATAATTATCTCAAGATTTGTAAAAAAAAAGTGTCAAAAATATATAAATATGGGTGTGGCTGAATATTAAGGGATTAACGAACAAGTTGGATATTTAACAAGTAACATTGTTTGGATGTTAATACATGACTTATAATTTATTTATAAAATATTAAAATCCGGGATGACACTTTAAACTTAAGCATTTAGCCCAGTTTTTCAAGAACATGTCTCATTTGACCCTGTTTGGTTGTTCTGCTTTCAGAGATGAGGAGTCGTCAGGAGCGGTCCCAGTTCTTTGACAATGCCATTGGGTCAGACTCAGGATTCATGCAGGAAGATGAGGTGTATGCCAGCTATGACAAGGTAGTAGGAGTCAGAGTCATAGACAGTATGTTAATGATAACGTGTCCCAGGGACCTATTTGTTTGTATAGGTCCCTGCGTGTCCTGTGAGACTTATGGCATGTTTATTGTGACAGATAAAGATCTTGCCAAAAAAAGATGATATGTAAGCATTTAGGAAGGCTTCAATAATTAAAACATTAAAAGGTATGAGATATTTTCTCATTTTTTGGCAATATTTGTTAAAGATAAATGATAATTATATAAAGAGAATAAAGGTAGTGTAGAATACAAATATATTTTTAGGAAGGCGTTGAAAAAAACATGCCAAAGAAATGCTTACTTTGGATTCTTTTTATACAATCATTTTCTGCCTATTTTTTAAATTAATTAAAAAAACTACAACAACGCTCTAAACAACAAGAAAAACAATCAATGCCGTCTCAATAATCAACCAAAATTGCCTCATGAATATTCTGCATATCCCATAGGGAGAAAATAGAGGAAAGTAAAACCTTGGAATGTTAATTTTGCAATTAGTGGAAATATATGAGCCTCTTTCTGGACTATCTGGTCTTAATGCATGTGTGTTAAGTGTTGGTCCAGATTAATATGCACAGGCTGCATAGGCTAATCCATAACAACATTTTCCGCCTATAGTGAATTTTTGTTTAGAATTGACTACTTAATACTAAAGATTCTGTACAAGTGGAAATTGTCGTCTCTTTTTAGCCTTTGCGTATTTCATAGGCTAATGTGGGACGGCACTTTCACTTATGCATTAAGCCCAGTTTTCTCAGAACACTGCTCATATGTATATGTGTATATTGTAATCTAATTTTGAGCATGTCTTGCAGGGTTTCTCACAAGAGCAGGTGAGTCTGGTGGCAGACAACACGACGGCCGTGCAGCAGAGAGACAAGGAGATCGCAAACATAGTACGCTCCATACAGGATCTCAACGACATCTTCAAGGACCTCTCCCAGATGGTGGTAGATCAGGTAACACTTCAGTGGACTCCCTGGCCATTGCTTACACGCCTTAGTTTGCGAAACGCATGTTAGATACGGTCACCTAATATTGATGGGCTCGCTAGCTCAGTTGGTAAACCTCTGGAATACAAATTAGATGATTGTGTTTTTTTATCGGCAGTCTGGTCATATAATTTATGTGGCAATATGTCATGAAATCCTTTCAACAGCCACTCCCTCTACCTCTGATTCAAGTTGGGAAGTTGTTCGTTACTGGCTTAAAAGCCCTATAAAGGTGACAAATCCAATTATTATGCATATAAACTTGCCTAATTTTTACCGGATTTCAGTTACTCTTGCATAAAAAATGCTAATAACACAGCTGAGGTGCAACGTTGTCAAGAAGAATTGAAGATATACCGGGCTACCCGTTTCATAATTGGAAGAAATGTTTACAACTTTGCAACTAACGTGATGTGTAGACCCAAAGCGGTGACGTATGCTAAAAATAGCCAAAAGAACATTCACTTTTAATTCTATTTAAAACAACTTATTTACCAGCAAAAAAGTAACCAATTAGATCACTACAAACGTTTTGACCATTATTAGAAGAGACATACTTTGTGAGTGATACCGGAAAACATTGAAAATCAACGATATATTTTTGGTGACCTGAGTCACTTTCACTTTCACTTTTCCGAGTAAACAGCGATGTAAATAAACTGATTGTTTGTAAACACAATTGACTTGGAGGACACTGTATTTTGAGCTGAAAACAAGTTGTATTGCTCATATTTTTATGGTAATGTCCAATAGCATATACATATTGTTTTTTGATAACTTTTATATATAAAATACGAAAAAAATATTTAAAAATCGGTAAATAATTACGGATCTTCACCTTTATAGAGCCTTTAAGTATGGGTATGCTTTCACATACTGTACAACCATTTATTTATGTCAGCACGAAATATTATCCGTTTTTAAAGAGAAGACTGTTTTGTCAGTTCTTAAATTGCCAATGTCTGATGTTGAAAAAAATGGGTCAGTCAATATCCAATTTGTTTGTACCACATGTCTGCGATAAATCGCGATTTTGCGGTTGCGACAAATTGTGGTGGGGAAAAAGAAGGACACTTGCGAGTCCAGTTTTTCACATGCCAATTAAATAGTCTTTTGTTATCAGGTGATAGTAATGGGCCCTTATTATTATATGCCATTGACAAGTTCACTGTTATGATTAACGGATTAGCGGGACCGAATAACTCTAAACGTGTGTTTGAAACAATTAAGCCAATTGCCAATTAGTCAATACCCTTGAAAAACACAGTACACACAATGGGCAATAAAATTGTTAACAGTTAGCACTAATCATTACTATTCTACCTAAATGAAGTCAACGCATTCCATACAACTTGCGCTTTTTTGTATCACACTTGAGGCTCCGCCTCTCGTGAGATACGTCGTCACACAAGTCACTCGACTGATACAAACACACGGAACAATTGACTAGCTTAATATTCCGCATGATCTTTATACAACCCATGCTCTGGGAAGACGTAACCTAATGCATGTGCAAAAGTGTGGACCCAGATAAGCCTGTGAGTCCACAAAGGCTTGTCAGGGTTTGTGGTTTATTTTAATTAAACATTGTCTTTTCTTAGCAAAAATCCAGTTTAGGCAGAAAGTGTCATCCCTAGTAATTAGCCTGGGAAGATGCATATGCTAATCTGGGAAGACACTTTACACACATGAATTAAGCCCCATTTTTCCAGAGCAAGGGCCATAAGTAATGCAGTCCTTGAATGATCATGTATTTTCCAGGGTACAATACTGGACCGAATAGACTACAACATAGAGCATGCATCGGTGCAGGTAGAGAAAGGCCTACAACAACTGCAGAAGGCTGAAAAGTATCAGAAAAAGAACAGAAAGATGTACTTTATTTTTATACTCGCGCTGGTGATAATTGTACTTATTGTGATTCTGATCGGTGTCAAGAGTTAGCATTGAATGAAGTTTTAGGTAATATAAATTTATGTTAATTTATTGAATGACTGGTTTTATGAATGTAAAGGAAGTATAGTTTCATCTCTGAAGAGGCAGATTGTCATATATGACACATAGTGATGCCAATGACACCATGTTGTATACAAGAGATGATTTATGAATGAACATATGAGTCGTGTTCTGGGAAAACTGGGCATAATGCATGTGTCTAAAGTGTCATCCCAGATTAGCCTGTGCAATCCGCACAGGCTAATCAGGGCGACACTTTCCGCTTGTATGACATTTGTTAAAATAGAGTCTCTTCATAGCAATAAGCTAGTTTACGCGGCATTGTGCCCAGTTTTCTCAGAACACAACTCAAATGTTATGATGAAGATCAGATGTTTCCATGTTGATACGGATCTTCTTAATATTTTGAAAATCAAAAACTACTTTCTTTTGTATGAAGTTCTTGCTTCATCCAAATCCACAGTACATAGTCCATTGTCACTACATAATTTACTGTGCGGAAAAAAGGTGGCTACATTTTGTTTTCATAAAAACTAGTATTGGTGAGCCAACTTAGATCCTCTCAAATACGACTTTTTTAATACTTATAATCTTTGACTATGGTTTGGTAAGCAATGATCTTTTATTCAATTAATTGAAATTATAAAAAACGTCACAGTGAATGTGACAATTCAAAACCCCATAGTCAGTTAAGAGGCATAGTGTTTTTGATATTAATGTGGGTTCTTACAATAGGCACCATGTTTAATAATGTGAACTTTATTTAAGGCAAAAGGAAATTGAAAGAAATACTTCATAACTGTTCTTTCGAAATATCTTACTAGAAGGGTTATATTGAAAACACTGTTGTACATTATTCATTTTAATGTTTGTTTAGCTCATTGTTAGCTATTGTGATTGTCTTTTCACTTATGTGTTTTGTCTTTCATTCATTGTAAAGTTTTTATGCCTGCGTCATCTACTTATGCCAGTAGGATTATAACGATTAACCTGTCTGTTATTGAGTTCATCTGCGTGTTGTATAACATAAATACTGCCTGCTACAAAGCTCTGGTACTTGCTGGATGTTATATTTTAGCACTCTCATCACAACCACATCGACTCACCTCGATAAAATTTTGACATTCACCTTACTTTTGTCTAATTTTGATGGTTCAAGTTGTTGGTTGGTTAACTCAAAATAACGCATTTTGTCTAACATCAATACAGCATTCTACACCCATTGATACTTGCATGGATGTTATATATGAACACTATAAATACACCTCATGTTTACCCTGACATTCATCTTCTTTAGGACTTAGACCAATTCATAAGGTCCAAACCCTTTCCCACTGAGAAGCGAAGTGAAAATGGCTATGTGCAAACAGCATAAAACCAGAAGAGCCTGCGAGTAACTCCCAGTCTGTTCAGGTTTTATGTTGTTTGTTCCTCAACAGTATCTTAGGGTTGGAAATAAAGCCTTTCAAACTTGAATGTATTAAGAAAGAACTTAAATAGAATTTCATTTTCTTTTGTTAACCAAAAACTTTGCTTTTATTCTAACATCAGTAATGCTTCCCACAAAGCTTTCATAGTCACATGGATGATTTTTTTTTACACTTTCCATCCGCCCCCATCACCTGACCTCAAGTTGACCTTGAGATTGATCTTCTTTCAGACTCATTCCAGATACTTGGATAACCCAAATGACTCATTTACTGTAACCTCAAAAAGTTTTCTACAAAGCTTTGATATGTGCATGGATGTTATGTGAACACTCTCAACTCACTTCATTTTGACCTTGGAATTGAGCTACTTTTGGACGTAAAATAATTGAGAAGGTCAACATTCTTTGTGAACCTTTATTGGCTGTTAAATTAACATTATACAACTTATTCTTAAAAGCTTTGATACTTCCATCAAACACTCACATCACTTGACCTCATTTTGACCTTGACATTTAACTAATAATGGACTAAGATATAAACATATGGGCCAATGAATTGATACTGATCAGCTTTTATTGCACACAGGGTCTTGTACTTTTTGTTAATACTCTGAAGACAACATCATTTGCCCAATCTTCATGAAATTTGCCTATGATGGTAGAATGGATGAGTTTGAAACTGAGTCATACGGTGTGCCAATTGTGGTCATTAAAAAAAATGCTTGTGAAAAATCTTAGAGGCCATACTTGTTTGTGCAATCAACCTCACACGTTAGTGTCACATTGGGCTGTGAGTCTCTTAAGCTTTTTTCACAAAGGCAACTTAATGAGATAGCTTTGGACACATAAGATGCATTTTTTAACCAGGTTTTCCGAAGGAAAAAACTGGTTATTAGATTGGCGAATGCGGGCGGGCTGGCTGGCGGGCGGGCGGAACAAGCTTGTCCGAGCCATAACTATGTCGTTCATTGTCAGATTTTAAAATCATTTGGCACATTTGTTCACCATCATTGGACGGTGTGTCGCGCGAAATAATTATGTCGATATCTCCAAGGTCAAGGTCACACTTTGAGTTCAAAGGTCAAAAATGGCCATAAATGAGCTTGTCCTGGCCATAACTATGTCATTCATTGTGAGATTTTAAAATCATTTGGCACATTTGTTCACCATCATGGGACGGTGTGTCGCACGAAAGAATCACGTCAATATCTCCAATGTCAAGGTCGCCACGACTAAAAATAGATTTAAAAAAAAAAAAAAACTTACAAAGGGGGTTAATTTTGTTTGTTCATTTCAAAAGTTCAGTTTGAGTTTTCTCCCTTTATCAGATTTTTTTTTCACAATGAAAACCTGGTTTTGTGACAATTTTGTCCCTTGTTTCCCTATAGATGTGTGACCTATGGCATTATGAGCCTATTGTTTATTAATTGATTTTACTTGGTGTGTGTATATTGGCAGTATTATAATTATTGTCATCAAACACATGTTGTAGCACTTATGTTAATTTACACAATGCTGGTCATTGTTTATATTTCTCATATACTGTAAATTTGTCCTTATTGGTCAATATACAATACAATGGTATATATATTGTCCCATTTATAAGGACATGATTATAATTGATTCATCTTATAATTGTATGTGAAATCAATAAAACCATAGATTTTTGCTTATGCGTTGTATTTCAAGGCAAGCATGTTGCAAATAGATATAATATAATTGTGAAAGCATACAACAAAATGTCAAATTTATTATTTTTGGACAACACACATAAGCTTAAAATATTAAGCTATTATTAAAACAATATATAACTGATAAATCACTCCTTTAAGGTTGCTGTTTAGTTTTAGTGTTGAAGATCTTTTCCAGTTGGCTTCTAAAGTTCTGACATTATTTGTATTTTAACAGTTGTTGAGACAGATATTGATATAGTTGTGCATATGTATAAAACAAATAATGACAGATTGAGTGTGACACCGACTGGTCATGTGCTGGGCACATCCCAAGAGTTTTCTGTTTGTGTTATAAGTCAATATATTATTGAACTCACTAATTTTTAGATCACATGTGTGAAACCATATATATCATCGTATTTCAGATGATCATTGGTATGTGTGTGTGTGTGTTTTACTCATAAATGAGAATTCTCTGTAAAGGCTTACTGAATCAGCATATTTGTATGTATCTGTATACGTATATTGAACTGATTTTTGGGATGAGTCAAAAACTTTTCTGAAGGAGAGAGTGATATTTTAAATGTTCAAAATATTTCCTTTCAAACTGATTAAAATATTTCCTTTCACCAAAGGGCAAGAATCTGAGTGTTCCCATTGTCCAAAGATATATCTGTTGATGACCTACTTAACAAATGAATGAAACTTCATTTTGTGTAATAATATACTAAAATAATTATATTACAAACTATTATAATTATATTGATTATTAGCAGTTACTGTAGTAGAAGTAGTTATTGTAAAAGTAATAGAATAATAATAATAATGATAATAATTATTATAAAATTTATATTATTATTTTTTAATTGACTACCCACTCTGAAATTAAACACTCATTTTCCTGGGACTTGCTTTTAAAAGTAATTGACCAGAATGCTTCAGTGGGCAACGTTCTGCGCATTTGAATATTGATTAAAGAAACATATCCATATCAGAACCAGTGATTTTCACAATATATAGCTTGTTTGAATGAAGTGGTAAAAAATATAAAATGTGTAATTACTATATATATGGTGAAGTAAGTAATAATATGTATACTATGTATAATGATGACAATTATGTCATAATTAAGCATGTGCTTATAAGTGCAATAGTAGGTAAACCTTTTTAGGTAATCTGTGATCAATGTCAAACTCTGTTCTTGCAACCCATACAAAAATCTTTTAGTGTCTAATACATGTACATCATCTGCTATTTATTAAAGCGCATCATACGAAATGTGTCGTATAATGGAGTCCTCCTGTCAGTTTGTTGGTCAGTCAGTTAGTTTATACGTAGTAGATATGTTGTTTATACTATGTAAAAATGCGAGACATTATGTTCGTCTGTGGTGAAACTCTTAGCAGAGTAATGTGCCCTTGAACTAGGCAAATTTTGACTTAAATCATTTGTACACATGTACTTTGTGTTTAGAAATCTCAGTTTGCTTTCAACATGAATCTTTATAGATATAAACATGTATGTAGGAGTAGAAGACGTTATTTTCGAGTATGTCGCAATATTCTTTTTAGAAGGATGTACCAAGAACTAAGGCAAATTTGAGATACCTACAAAATTGTACATGTGTACTGTGTGTCGCGATCTGGTCTCTCAGTTTTTTGTGTTTCTGCATCAAACTGTATGGAAGTGTTGTTTATACAAAAAAAATCTATTTAAAGTTGCAAGACGTTATTTTTTGTGCATGTTGCATCATTTTTGCAGAGTTATTTTCCCTTGAACTTATGTGACTTTTGGATGCTTAACATGATAGTACATGTGCACTTTGTGTCGCCAACTAGTCTCCTAGTTTTCTGGGTATCAACGTGACATTGTATAGATGTGTCGTTTACTATGAAGAAGTGCAAGAGCAATGCACCCTTGAACCTTCTCAATTGATTCATAAAATCAACATGATTTTTTAGCTCATCTATTTTTTGAAAAAAAATTATGAGCTATTGTCATCACCTTGGCGTCGGCGTCGGCGTCGGCGTTGGCGTTGGCGTTGGCGTCGGCGTCCGGTTAAGTTTTGCGTTTAGGTCCACTTTTCTCAGAAAGTATCAATGCTATTGCATTCAAACTTGGTACACTTACTTACTATCATGAGGGGACTGGGCAGGCAAAGTTAGATAACTCTGGCGTGCATTTTGACAGAATTATGTGCCCTTTTTATACTTAAAAAATTGAAAATTTTGGTTAAGTTTTGCGTTTAGTTCCACTTTTCTCAGTAAGTATCAATGCTATTGCATTCAAACTTGGTACACTTACTTACTATCATGAGGGGACTGGGCAGGCAAAGTTAGATAACTCTGGCATGCATTTTGACAGAATTATGTGCCCTTTTTATACTTAGAAAATTGACAATTTTGGTTAAGTTTTGTGTTTAGGTCCATTTTATTCCTTAAGCATCAAAGCTATTGCTTTCATACTTGCAACACTTACTAACTATCATAAGGGGACTGTGCAGGCAAAGTAATGTAACTCTGGCTGGCATTTTGACAGAATTATGTGCCCTTTTTATACTTAGAAAATTGAAAATTTGATTAAGTTTTGTGTTTAGGTCCACTTTATTCCTACAGTATCAAAGCTATTGCTTTCATACTTGCAAGATTTATGAACTATCATAAGGGGACGGTGCAGGCAAAGTTATGTAGCTCTGACTGGCATTTGGACGGAATTATGGGCCCTTTATACTTAGAAAATTGAAAATTTGGTTAAGATTTATGTTTTGGTCCACTTTACCCCTAAAGTATCATAGATATTGCTTTCATACTTGGAACACTCACAAACTATCATAAGGGTACAGTAAAAGGACAAGTTGCATAACTCTGGTTGTCATTGTTACGGAATTATGGCCCTTTTTTGACTTAGTAACTTTTAATATATGGTTAAATTTTGTGTTTCGATCCACTCGAAGTATCAAGGCTATTGCTTTCAAACTTCAAATACTTACATGCTATCATGAGGTTACTGTACCTGGCAACTTGAATTTTACTTTGACCTTTGAATGACCTTGACTCTCAAGGTCAAATTATTAAATTTTGCTAAAATTGCCATAACTTCTTTATTTATGATTAGATTTGATTGATACTTTGATGAAACTACTCTTACCTGACATACCACAATAGACTTCACCCAAACCATCCCCCGTGCCCTCCCCCCCCTCCCCCCTCCCCCCCTCCCCCCCCTAATTTTTTTTTTTTTTTTTTTTTTTTAAGATCATCTCACAAATGACCACCACACCCTCACACTATACCCCCCCCCCACCCCCCCCCCCCCCAACTTTTTTTTTATATATTTTTTTTTTTTTTTTTTTTTTAAGATCATCTCACAAATTATCACCACACCCTCACACTATACCCCCCCCCCCCAATTTTTTTTTAAAACGGTTATGTTTGAAATACCGTCCAACCATCGCACCCAAACCCCCCCCCCCCGATTTTTTTTTTTTTTTTTTCGATTTTTTGGAAGGTAATGTAATAAATGTCCACAACCCCACACTATACACCCCTCTTCACTCCACTCCTTCCTCCTTTGTGATTGAAAATGAGAGTCCCTTCACCTTTAAAAAGAAAATAGATGAGCGGTCTGAACCCGGAAGGCGGTGCTCTTGTTTTATCTTTGTGTGAGATCAATGTTAAGTTGCAAACAAAATGATTTTTTGAATTAATTTTACTTATATTAACGTTTTGCACCTTTTTTAAATGAGCAACTGCAACGAGTATTTCTCATCTCCAATTGATGATCTAGTTTAATTCATATTAAATATCTTGAAGTTGTGATCTTTTAATCAACAAATCTCTTGCTATCATAAACCATAAATATACTGCTTAATGTTGACATTTTTCAAAATTGTTGACTGGACAATGACATTTTATCAAGTATTACAAATATGATCAGTTTTCAGTGAAACATTTTTTGTAACAATACCAGGCAAAAAACCCAGATCATGGTATTTCCATAACTGCACTGTGAAACAATTGCACTGTGTTAACACAAGGACTGTTACATTTATCTAGACTTTGGACATATTCTTGGTTATCATCTATCTGCTATTCCTTTAAATAAGAATAAAGTGTTACTTTGTAACTGTTCCCTTGTTGTATTGTGTTATAGGTTCATAGTTTAGCAAAGGGTTTAAGGAAGGAGTTGTCTGTACATATTGTATGCTTAGAAACATGTCAATTTAGTATTGGTCATAATTGTTGGGTCATAAATTAGTTATGGGTTAATTTTTGTAGCCTTAGTAAATTCTGGGGAATCACATGTTAATGAATAGGAATTCTATTCCGCATATAAATACTTAGTATAATCTATGTATTGCCATATTTTAAAATGATATTTTATGTATGAAGCATAACTTACAATCGTTTATTAAAGAATAATTGTATGTGTTGAATATTGTCATTCCATAATATACATAAAATTATATATTACTAAACAAATTGTCTTCTTTCATTCTTTAAAATGAGCCGCGTTCTGGAAAAACTGGGCTTAATGCATTTCCACACAGGCTAATCTTGTAAACCGTTGAATGTCTACACTGAATTTTTGTTTTGAAAAGACCTCATTTAAACGAACAATACCATATAAGCATACAGTTTCGTCCCTTATTGACCGGTGTGGACTGCTCCTCCACTATACACAATCCCCGCCCTGTTACGAAGAAGGCGGCATATAAAGAAGTTGCACTGCATGTCTTTACGTTCTTCCCAGTGTCCGTATTACCGTACGAAAATTCATGTCTCTGCAAAAAATGGCCATATATTGATGCATTAAAAAATAACTTTGCATAATGTTAACCAACATAAGACGAGTTGTAGAGTGTAAAACGCATCTAGGCTCCTTAAGTCAAAATCAATATCATGTTGAGAGGTCAAAAGTAAATTATGGCCATTTAACAGTCTGAAAATTCATCCCCCAACCATATCTTTGCTCATATATATAAGCACAAATGTTCTACATCATAACACGACGGGTCACACTTTGAGGTCAAAGATCAAATTTGGTCATTAAACACTTTGTCCGGACTGTAACTTTGTCATTCCTCATGCCATATTGAAATAACCCAACACAAAGAACCATCATCAGGAGACTAAGTGTTCCTACCTCAAAGGTCAATTACACACTTAGAGGTCAAACGTCAAATTCTACCATAAAAAGCTTGTAGCTTGTCTTTGACATTTAATAGAGAAAAGTTGAGTGGGTGGGATCTCGTGCAAATTACTATTTGTCGGACGTTTTGCTTATTTGTTTCAATTAAAATTTCATTTTGTAATATATTATGCTTGATTTATTTAATGAATATGATATTTTAGTGCATTTGTTTAAATAATAGCATTTACATTGCATAAGAAATTTAGTCCCATTAACTTTATTTTTATTTTATTGTTAAAATAGCATTTTACTGGTTAAATCAAAGTCTGAAGCCAAAAAACTGTCTGTGTGTAATTCTCAATATTTTAACTTTACTGATTGCTTGCTTTATTATATTTTATTAATAAAATATAAATCTACGATAAAAGTGTTCAACATGACACATATGAAGCCTTAAGTAAATTTAAATAGTTACACTTATGTTCGATACACTCAATAAACGTATTAATGTCTTTATTAAATTTTCATTTTAAAGTTTAGATTAAAATTAACACTTAAAACTAGAACAAAAGAAGTGATTTTTTTCTTCGTAAATTACGGATTGTCAACTTTAAGCAAGATAAATGGTGTTGAAAAAAACATCTGCGATCGACGCGTGAAAGCATTCACTGAGTGGGAGACGATGTCCCAAGGGTGGATTAAAACAGTTAGCTGGTATGTATGTAACACCACATTCTTCACATGTGTAGATGCCGTTATTAAGATAAGATACCATGCGTCACATTCAAATAACATGTTAAATGACAATCAGGGCCTTATTCACGCTGAGTTTAATTACTCTTAAAAATGCAGATGAACCTTGTTTCCATTAATCACCAAATAACTGATAAAAATATATATTTAACAATACGAACTATTATGCGATGATCAATTCGATAAGATAAACTATTTAAATCATCATATATATTAAATATAATTGCTTCACTTCCTTTAATTGTTCAGGTACCTTTATAAATATATAGGTATCCGTATCGTTATTCAGTACCGTCATGGCGGCGCATGCGATTATTCAGGGGCGGTAGTTCGGGAGTTATCGATTTATGGGATTGTCTATACATGTCCACCATGTAAAACCCGTGTTTAAATAAGAGCGCGAAATATTGCTGTCGTCTGTTTCCACGCATGGAAAGCGTGCATGTTACAATAGACCATGCACTTTAACTAAATAAAGACGCGACGCGCAAATCAATACATGTACTATTTTATAATGAATATTTTAAATCGGAATTAATTCATTAAATGGAAAAGTATTGACCCATTGAAAAACTTACGTCAAATCACGATTGAGGCATTGCAATAGATTTATTTTAAAGAGCAAAAAAGCACCAGACTACGTGTTTGACAAAATTATTGGTGAGACGGGAGGGGGGAGAGGATTACTCACTATTGTTTTGTTGATAATTTAATACAATTCTCATTGAAACCAATATATTTTTGATAATAATTATGTTGTACATTCGTTGTTAGTCACACACATAGAGACAGGTACTCTCATGAATAGAGACCTCATAATCATATGACTGTAATTTTAATTATCTTTCTTAATCAAGTATAATTTTAATGTGTTAAATTGTAATGTATTGATAAAAATATGTTACAATAACACACAATAGGAAAGAAAAATTATACATTGAAGACGAATTTCATAAAATGCAGCAAAGAAAAATTAGCGCCCTGAGCCGATTGTGACAAAGATATTTCTTAAATATTTTCCTACAATAACCGAAGTATTCGTCTTTTTATTCGGATCAGAGTTAGTGTGCGTGTATCGTATGAATATATAGAGAATACTAAGTTAGCGTTGAATACAGAGAAGTTTATGTTGCGAGGCTTAGAACGCAGGGAGCGCGAGCCTGGCGAGCGCTTTCGGTGTTCGAGCCGAGCAACATAAATTTCTCTGTATTCAACGCTAATCCTGGTATTCTTTTTATCCCATGTGATTTATTTTTTCAACGTGACATTTAACATACATAGATCTAATAACCTTAACAATAATTTTAATTCAGTCTTAAAAGCGCTTAAAATCTAACGAATGTAACCATGCGTAGTGATATAAATGTATTTGTTCTGGTACGCAAAATAGTCTTTAAAAATTCACACACAAACTGTAAAACAAGTAAAAATATCACCATGTGCCTCGATTCAATTTTACGCAGTTTGCGAATTGTAACACATTACGACCGCAAAAAGAAGATTTTACTTTCCTATAATTCATTTTATTTTCGAAAGAAAATGATCAAAATCCAATATGGCGGCGATTGCTCCTGACAAAATGATGTCGATGTCCACATTATGATACATGTACACCATCGACGACAATTGACAATTTCGACAAGTAAACAGACAATTGCAGCGACTGACACTTTATTTGAATTAATATACAGGGCAATACGTTTTCCGACTTCGGACGACGAATTTAAGGATGCGCAGAACGTGTTTTTATAAAATGTTATGGGTATGCCGTGTGTGATCCGATGGATCAATGACGCCCATGTTAAAATCATTTCCCCGACAACAGGGAACGACACAAGTACAAACAAAAACCAAAACACGTTCGAACTAGTTTCTTACCTTTAATTATCCTTTAAAATCCATCTAATAATCCATTTAACTCAATAATTGACGATTTTGCATCTAGGGTCTTTAATAATTATGTTAGCATAGTTAAATAAAGACCCTTATGCCATCCTATCACTATATTCAAAAGAGTTTACGAACTCAATAAACTTTCTTCTTCATCACACGCTACGTCATGTACTATATGTACATTACTGCTGTTTAAATGAACCGGAGCAGTTTATCAAATAATAGACGTTGGTAAACTCGGTTGCATTTGCAGATTTCTGCAAACAAACATAATTATGTTTAAACTTGCACAATGTTTTATTTCTCTATGGTAAATGCCCATATTGTACAAAATAATTTAATATATAAATACACAAAGAATGGAAAACATTCTATTACACAACAGATAAATGAGTGGATAATACCCGTGTACAAAATGGGACGTTCCGAATTCCAGTGTGGTGCTATTTTTACCATCTTATACTTGACACAGCTCTATGCCTAACGTGAATTTAACCGGAAAGGAAATATATTGCAGATTATTTATGAATTGTGCGATATTTGTATGGCTTGTTGTACATTCTTAAATGTCAAAAGTATATTGCACATTACACGAAATAAGGAAAATGTGATAAATTGACAATTATGTGGATATACAGTACATGTGAAATTAGTCGCGTTTATAATAATGCGTCAAAAAAAAATTGGGGAAAATGACGCAATTAGTATGTCATTTTATGACGCCATCAATCAGCTAATTCATTATACGGATGGCGAAAAATTATGTCATATGACTAGATTTAAAGGTTCAAGGTCTCATACTTTTGAAGCTAAAGTGTTCTCGACTTTATTTCTTATGAAAAATCATTCAGTGGTAAAGTAAAAAAGTAGTCCGTGCACGCGACAGGTATATCCCACAAGGTTGAATACAGGTTAGTATATTCCATATGGTGTTATACCGTCAATGTCGCGTTGAAAATGGGATAAACACCGTTGCAGGAATTTAAAATGAACCGTTAAATTAAATTTAGATTCACATCGTACATGCAAAATTTATCCCATTTTCAACGCGACATTGAAGTGAAGACAAATTCTTAAACATAGTGTGAATCATGTGCATTGAAATGCACTTTTATTATGTTTAAAACAAAGGCAGTAATGAATTAAACATGTACAATCACATCTACATTTCTACACAGAATATAAACAGACTGTTATTTTAACTTTTTATTGTATCAGTAATGTACCACTTGCTCTGTGGTAACAAGAATCATCGCGTCGCGTTCCTTGATTTACATTACTGAGTCTGAAGTATTTTACGATTTAGGAGCGAAATCGACATCATTTTGTTGATTTTAATAATCCATACAAGGGAACATAAAGGCTCCTGCGAAACATTCTATTTTAAAGATGAGTGTAACATAAACAAATATAGTTGTCATTTAATTTTTAACTCTCGCGGGAAATTCTGGAACACATTATGCAAGCACATTGTGTTATCTTAATTTCATGCATGGAACACAATCAACATCACAAAACACATAATGTTAAAAAGTCTCGATTTTTACAAAGTATCACATACAACTGAAGACATGAATATACTTGTGTTATATTAGTATAATGTCCATAAAACAACATAATTTACATTATCAGATTGAGTATGGACAAATCTGAAGTTGTATTAAAATTCGATTAATTTTGCTGGTATTCATGCGTTTAGCAAATCTTTCGTAGACATCATTCTAAACGCTAAAGGCAACTTGACTAGCGTCATCAACATCACCAAGGTCACGTACAGGCATGACAGAACCGACAGATTGGTACATTGACAAAATTAACAAAAGTTGTTTCAGATTCGCAAATTTTCGGTTTTGTTATGATATTTTTGAGGAAATAGTAAAATTGACCATTTACCATGCTCTTAAATGTCCATTATATGCATCTTTTGACGATTTGAAACCCTGAAAATAATAAAGCGTCGTGCGACGCGAAAAGATCGAATAATTTGGAAAGTTCGGTTGTTGTAGTTTTATTTTTGGAAACTACGAGGATTGCTTATATAGGTAAAAAATACATCCGCTCTAAGCATGAGCATGGGTGGTCGAGTGGTTTAGGCGGATACTTTTTACTCCAGGACTCCAGGGGTCAGTGTTCGAGCCCTGTTGAGGGTTACTTTTTTCCTTTTTTTTAAATTGTATTCTTGTTTTTTTTACTGGAGACATTTAGGTCAAATGTTTAAAGCATTTAATGACATGCTTCAATACATGCCGATAGAAGGCTCCAGCGGTCCCGAACCAGCGCATTAAAAACATACTCTGGCTCGGACCAATCTGGACCTGCTGGCGCTTCGTTTCGCTGTCTTCAACTGCCAAACACTCCATTCAATAAGTTATATCAAACATGTCCGCTACTATTTTTGACACTATTTGGCGCGTTTTCCCTACTTGAGAGTTCGCTTAGTCGTGACGTCATTAAAAAAACACAATCTTATTGAAGTCTATTTCCAAATGCGTTCGTGAATACGAATCCTGAGTCTGTCTTTAGTAAGTCTAAGTCTGAGTCAAAGTCTGAGTTTGAGTCCAAGTTTGAGTTTATTATTGATGAATACGGCTCCAGGTCTGTTGGAGGCTCTTTATGGTCTGAATATCAAGACTCTGAGTCTGAGCGGTTATTGGAGAGGTTTGAGAGTGGGGCATGCAGAGACGTTCATCGGTCGATATGTCTACATAAATCGTGTGATCCATATGATGTGGCAAAATTTTTCCTCATGTGCGTGGCTTGAAAACTCTTTGTGGAAGATCACAAACTTATTAAACACACAAATATTAAACATGGTTAACTTAAGGTTGTAGAGACGATTTATTAAATTATTTTCAATTTTTTAAGTTTATATAGTGCCCACTGCGAAGTGATCAATTTTGACTTCAGGGGCATTTTTCAAACCAATTTAGTCGAGGACCATTTCAGAGGGGGTAATCACGTGATAGCCAAGATGGCGACGTCCATACCGAGACGGTTATTTTCCGCCGTTTTATACCCTTTATTACTTCTGTTTATTTTTTAATGACGCTCACTTTCCAGCCATATCAGTAAAAATGTGATTAGCGTTTATTTCGTAATTAAAATCGCTTTATATCTCGACTTTAATCCCCGCAAATTTTCTTAGTGGAGCCCTAATTAGGTCATCCCGCTAAAAAATTCTGCAACGAGTTTACTCGAGATATAGAGCGAATATTACTATGCAATAAAAGCCAGTAACTTTCTTCCTAATATGGCTGGAAAGTGAGCAGAATAAAAAAATACAAGTAATACAGGGTATAAAACGACGAAAAATACCTGCTTGCCATCTTGTTTGTCACGTGATTACCCCCTCTGCATTCGATGATGATACAAACCAAATAGTAAACCTCTGATTATGGTGGTTTCAGAAAAGAGGATTTGAAAGTAATTAACGATATATAGCTATATATCAATAATTATTTGTGAACTTTGGTTGCGGTTTCAGAAGAGTTTTGGAGGCTTCAACTTTTAAAATCTATTTTAGCTATGATTGCTTACATATGCAGCTAAATGGATCTTTTTGAACAGCTTTGCCAATGATTAGTCTTGTGAAATTGCGTGATCATCTACTCAGTGATTTAGAAGATGACAGCGATTGAAGTTTTTTGATGAAACGACGACAGACGTCAGAGGGCCACTTACCCCGCACTTGCCGGAAATAGGATGAACATTATTGCTCATCTTGAGCACTTAGAACTCAGGTGAGCGAACAAATGAACTAAACGTTTGTAACTTGAATTGTACAGACGCTAGAGATATGGAACTTTAAGAGTGATTACTTTTTATTTTGCGTACAAATTATGTTAAATGTGGCCTTAACTGAAAGCGCGTTCGGCAGCATCAGTATGAGCAAAACAATCCTGATTGAGTATTACGATGCATATATATATACTTCTAACCCAGTCAGCAATAATAAATGAAAAAATACGCTTTCCTTTATTAAAATTAATATAAAAATATACACCATGCAAACATCCCCTACTTAAACTGAATAATAAAGAAATACAAAACACCAATTATATGAAAGAATTTTTCGAAATGAAGAAAAATATAATATATATGGTTTATTATTTATAGATATTTGCAAAGTATTTTATAGATATTATCAATATGTAATTTTACTAATCTAATCTTTGAGCTATTTTTTAAGTTTGAATCACTCCTAAACTGTTTAAATTGATTTTATATTAAACATATCTGTTTTATGTTCAATGGAAATCGTAACAAATTATCTGGCATTTTACGATCATTATAATGCACTCACCATAGGTATATACACAAATTATTGTTCAATCCGTATGCAGCGACCGTATCTACTATATTGTTTTATTTTTATTAGCTTTTATCAAGAAGTTGTTGCGTATAAAATCAAGCACATGGATAGGTTAATTAAGGCTTACCTCATTCTTCCAACTCCATTATCAATTTGTGTTTAAAAAAAAATATATTTCATACGAAAACATACAATCAAATTTAGTATAACGGGCACTATTTTATGTAAGAAAACTTTTTGCGCAAAGTACCATTTTCCTATTCCTTATAAAAAGAAACTCTTTTTAATGAATCTTATTCAAACTCAATTAAATACTTCATCGCAGCTTGTCAATGAAAAAAACATAACAATGAACCGAAAAGTAGCGTGTAATATTTTGTATTATTGTACATGAAGTATGTTTTTTTATTTCACAAGCATTTATGCTTCGTAAAATAGTTATTTTCAAGTGTTTAACGTATTGCCTTTACTTCGATTCAGGTCCAAACGGCTGTGTTTGACGGTATTTGGACGAGTGTATGTACGTATACATATTGATGTATAAGAAGCAGAGTCATAATGCGCAAACTGTAAACAATTCTAATTCACAATCTTATAAGTGATCTATAGAACTATATCTAAAGCTTTTAAAATGAGGTTAATACTATGGGACGATTGATCAAAGTATATCACTCACTTTCGAAACATTACTATAATACGTTAACTTTAATACAAATAACATATGGTACGATACCTTCGGGCTTTATAACGATAGCATGCCCATTTACATAACATTATTAATATGTATTATTGATACGAGAAAGAATATACGTACTTGCTGTTAAAATTGTATTGATAAAACAATTGCTTATTTACTTTGCGCTTTTGAGGATGTAACTGTCAGGATTGCAGAAGCTGTGATAACGCAGCGCAATAACCCCTCCAGCACCAGATACAAATACACATGAACAATAAATCAATTTATTTACAATATTAAAATAAACTTTTTACAATATGATATAAATATCAAAAGAAATACAAAAAACTATCAAAGTTAAGGTTCATGGGGGGGGGGGGGGGGGGATAAAATTCATTAAAACTTCGCTTTGGTTTTTCTTCATTCAATGTGGTACAATATGGTCAAACTATATATCATTTTAAAGCTTAAGACGGATAGAATAACATTAACACATTTTTGACATTCAATAAATGTGTCCTTTATTCATATTTTGGTTTAAAACCAATACATTTTTACACTAATTTACAAAATCTCAATCTAAAGTTAGGAAGGATATGCACTACCTTAAGTTGAATAAATACAAAGCTATATACATATACAAGGTCAAGTTAGCAACATTTCACAGAAAATTATTGTCATAAAACAACAAATGAGTTTTTATTCAACTGCCTTTTTTGGATAAATTTCCTAAACAAAGTTCTAAAAATAACTAAAACGTAACTACTTTTTAAAAATCCAGGTATGGTGGACAATAAGAGTCACAATTCTATTTCAAAGGCTTAACAATTTTGTTATTTACCTCTCAACCAAATTGCAAATTTTAAACCATCTCAAATTGAAATAGATTGCAGACGACATATAAAATTGTAAAGGAATATAAAGAAATTGGCAAACCGATTGATTTTATATTTCGATTCCTTCTACCCATTTTGAGAGCGTGGCCATCGCTGTGCTCCGTAGAAAAACGTGCAAAACAAATCGGTCGAAACCACGTGCAGTGGTGAGAAAACCGGGTATGTGTATACACATACCTGAGAAAACACATTTCTTATTTTGACAGTTGGGTGGCAACTAGTAAAACAACTATTAACATTAATCAGCAAGAGATCGCACTAAATAACAGAAATGACCACGTAGAGATATCATTACTTACCCTATTTCAAATATTTTCCAGCTGAAAATTGTCCCCCACTTGTCTTTTTTAGTTTATTTGTATTGTTTTTCTGGAGCCGAAGTGCATCTCACAGAATATCCATCCAACTTCCGTTGTTTTCACTTTCGTTATTAAAAACTCCGTTTAAAAGAATTATTTCTACTTTTAGATTGTTAAAGAGATGTATTATTATATATTATCATTATAATAGTATACCGTGATGAATTGAACGGAGTTACGAATCGATCTTTCTGCCAGTCTGTAAGCGTGCTATTTTATGCGCAATAATATAATTAATGTGATTCGACAACGATTGTAAACATTGGTGAAATGCTTCTTACATAGTTATTCTTTTGAGTGTTTATGAGGTCTGATCGTGCAGTTTGCAAACATCAACGGAAAGAGTACAATCCAATGCATATGTCATCGTCAACCGTTTGGAATGTCATTTAGGCGATGAGTGAGTTTTTAGCATGTTTCTTTCTATTTTATTAATTTAAAAATGGCTGCCCCCATGGTGATGAAATGACATGTGTTCGAGTTTTGATATTTCTAGATATGTTAACTTATTTTACTATTTAAGCGTAACTTGCCCTCGTCAATGTCGATATTAATCACTAGTTATATAATTTTCCGCCGAAATACGTGGAATAAACATGATTCAGATTTTTGACAATAATGTATATTTTATTGTTAAAATCGCTTTGTATTTTGATTGATTTTGTGGATGTTATGATACGTTGATGTACAAAATTGGTAGCAGTTCGAAGGAAAAACATCCTTTAAAGCATATATGTATACATTTTCAATGTGGCACTCTTCCTTTAGTCAAATTTGAGTTCAATGCTAGGGGTCCCACATTTTTCAAATTGAAGCCTCTACATGAACCTTAATGGCCAGTTAACGTAGTCAAACTGTAGACGGTAGATGTAATGGTGGAGTGATATCGATTGTCACGACCTGAACCTATGGACAGCCGTCAATGACCAGATCCGGAACTGAATACCGGTTGTAGTGTTCTGCGAAGTAGCAAACTTCGAGCTGTACCAAGCCTGAAAGTAGAGTGCAGATAACCTGAGCTATATAAGCCCAGAAGTAGACTGTAGATATCCGAGCTGTATCAAGCCCGGGTGTAGACTGTAGATACCAGAGCTGTTTCGAGCCCGGAAGTAGAACGT
Organism: Dreissena polymorpha; assembly: GCF_020536995.1. Classification (NCBI taxonomy): domain Eukaryota; kingdom Metazoa; phylum Mollusca; class Bivalvia; order Myida; family Dreissenidae; genus Dreissena; species Dreissena polymorpha. The sequence goes on along the minus strand of NC_068363.1, from coordinate 18,123,854 downwards.
TGTCAAACGCTGAGAAGACTTTGCCCGGAAGTAGAACGTACTGATGACGTTTACGTGACCGGTCGTATACCGGTGCGAACGGTTCCCTGTATTTCCGTCTTATAACGAGGTGTCGTAGGTAATGTCAACGAGTATGACGGCCTGTAGACTTGTGGATGCTCATGTAGCACTGGCGTGACGCTAACGGTGCGTTGACGACCTATCGTCTACCATGCCAAACGACTACCTACATTGAAACGGCTAAAATAAATGACAATAGTAAACACTTTGCCATTAACGACTGTCTTACAGTCATACCATATAAATATATATAGACTAGTACAATGTCATACAATGTATCACAAACTTGTTAACGTCCATAAATGCACAAGTTTCTTATAAAATATTGCTACTCGCTTTAATACATATATTAAATGCACGGTGTGCCAAAATTGTGTACACATAATACTCAATTCACCAACTAACATCTAAATGTTAAATATGATACTCCACCGTTAATGTGTAATATTGAATTAAATCAAACTCTAATGGTTTGTTTAATCAATTGATGCATAAAGCGTTTACACACAATAAATGATATAAAGACGTAAACAAAGTCATTATTATACATTCCTCGCGTACCTAGGATTATGTAAACAAGCAAACAACTACACAGGTAATGCAAGTTTCCGCTATTGACAAAAATTTAAAAATTGGAAAACGACTTCTCCGTTTACTTGTAAAGATGCAAACAACAATTTACTTTATTCCTATAAGAATAAATTGTTATATTTAAAATAAACTTCGGCGTTTACATGTAAAAATGCAGACAACAATCTACTTTATTCCTATGAGAATAAATTGTTATATTTAAATTAAACTTCGGCGTTTACTCGTAAAAATGCAAACAACAATCTACTTTATTCCTATACGAATAAATTGCAATATTTAAATAAAACAACACTTTATTTCATCTAGCAAAAACAAGTATCAACAAGAGCACCGCCTTGCGGGTGCAGACCGCTCATCTATTTTCTTTTTAGAGGTGAAGGGACTCTCATTTTCAATCACAAAGGAGGGAGGGGCGGTGTGAAGAGGGGTGTATAGTGTGGGGTGTGGAATTTATTACATTATCTTCCAAAAATGCGGAAAAAAAATCGGGGGGGGGGGTGGCGGGGGGGGGGGGGGGGTGGGTGGTGGCGGGGAGTGTGGGGGATTCTTGGGTGCGATGGTTGGACGGTATTTCAAACATAAAATAATAAAAATAAATATTTGTGTTTTTAAACCGTTTAAAAAAAAATTGGGGGGGGGTGGGGTGGGGGGGGGGGGGGTAAAGTGTGAGGGTGTGGTGGTAATTTGTGAGATGATCTTAAAAAAAAATAAAAAAAATTAGGGGGGGGGGATTCGGGTCGGGGGAGGGGGTGTGGGGGGATTCTTGGGTGCGATGGTTGGACGGTATTTCAAACATAAAATAATAAAAATAAATATTTGTGTTTTTTAACCGTTTCAAAAAACAAATTTGGGGGGGGGGGTGGTGGGGTGGGGGTGGGGGTATAGTGTGAGGGTGTGGTGGTCATTTGTGAGATGATCTTAAAAAAAAAAATAGGGGGGGGAGGGAGGGGAGGGGGGGGAGGGCACAGGGGATGGTTTGGGTGGAGTCTATTGTGGTATGTCAGGTAAGAGTAGTTTTGTCAAAGTATCAATCAAATCTAATCATAAATAAAGAAGTTATGGCAATTTAAAAAATTTAATAATAATTTTTTTTTAATTTAATAATTTGACCTTGAAGGTCAAGGTCATTCAAAGGTCAAGGTAAAATTCAACTTGCCAGATACAGTTACCTCATGATAGCATGAAAGTATTTGAAGTTTGAAAGCAATAGCCTTGATACATAAGAAGTAAAGTGGATCGAAACACAAAATTTAACCATATATTCAAAGTTACTAAGTCAAAAAAGGGCCATAATCCCGTAAAAATGACAACCAGAGTTATGCAACTTGTCATTTTACTGTACCCTTATGATAGTTTGCGAGTGTTCCAAGTATGAAAGCAATATCTATGATACTTTAGGGGTAAAGTGGACCCAAACACAAAACTTAACCAAATTTTCAATTTTCTAAGTATAAAAAGGGCTCATAATTCGGTCAAAATGCCAGTAAGAGTTACATTACTTTGCCTGCACAGTCCCCTTATGATAGTTAATAAGTGTTGCAAGTATGAAAGCAATAGCTTTGATACTGTAGGAATAAAGTGGACCTAAACACAAAACTTAACCAAATTTTCAATTTTCTAAGTATAAAAAGGGCACATAATTCTGTCAAAATGCACGCCAGTGTTATCTTACTTTGCCTAACCAGTCCCCTCATGATAGTAAGTAAGTGTACCAAGTTTGAATGCCATAGCATTGATACTTTCTGAGAAAAGTGGACCTAAACGCAAAACTTAACCAAATTTTTCAATTTTCTAAGTATAAAAAGGGCACATAATTCTGTCAAATGCACGCCAGAGTTATTTAACTTTGCCTGCCCAGTCCCCTCACTGAGAAAAGTGGACCTAAACGCAAAACTTAACCGGACGTCGACGCCAACGCCGACGCCGACGCCAAGGTGATGACAATAGCTCATAATTTTTTTTTCAAAAAATAGATGAGCTAAAAATGTAATTGAAAATTAAATAACTTACCCAAAATGCCGTATGTTATGGACACTTACGTCCCAGCTAGTGCTCTAGTCTCAAAGCTGTAACTGTCCGTGTATGTCAAAAAGTCTGTCGATTTATACGTGTTACCGCCCAGCATCGTTTACCGAAAAATCGAGGAACATGCTCTCCATGAACTCAAACTGAACAACTTTTCTTCAACTGACCATTAAAATTAGACATAAATCGATCATGTACACATCACCCGATATCGTACGACTAAAAGCGTAATTTACTGAGGCCCGTTAGTCAAACTTTGCAGAAAAACATAACAATTTACAAAAATCGAAAGATCGAAGTTTCTTAAAACTTAACGTATTTAAACGTGTTTTGACTTAAAATGTATCTTCTACCACACTGAATAATGTGGTTAACAAAAACTTGCTTAAAACCCCTATTATAACCATCAAACTGAAAAATCTGAAAACTTACATAACTTGACAAATGTAAAGGTCTATACAAATGAGGCCCGATAATTAACATAAAATAACATAGAAATGGGGTCTATTGTTTCAGAGGAAAGTACCGGATCCTACTCAATTGGGTACAGTGAGCTCGAAAACACATAAAACTTTTGCGTCTTACAATCGTCCAAAAAGTAAATGTGGATGTTATTAATGGCTTGTGCTTAAATGTAAAACACCATTTACGTATTCTTTCACCCGCCTCTTGTAATAAAATGTTCAGGTTCAGCGATCATTTGGAACTGACACACTTCATATTGTGATGAAAAAAGGTTCAGTAAACTAAGATCCTGACTATAGACTTCAATGGCCTCATTTGATATCATCACTTTATTATAACATTTATCTTCACGTAACAGTTCATAAAATCTGACTAATGACATATAGGGCATTCTCTGATATCATTACGTTACCATAAGGTAATTGTTCAATAGACAAAGACTCTGACTAATGATTTTTATGACCTCGTTTGATAAATATAGGATCTGGTACGAGTTTTCATATCATACCATATTTTATTAAACGAGCGAGTCTTTGGCGAGCTTACTAACGAATTTCCTGGACGAGTTTAATAAAATATGGTATGATATGACAACGAGTGTCAGATCTTTTTTATCACATGCTTTTAAATGAGCAAATTTAATAAATATTCGCGCAAACATAATGATAAATCCCGAATGTTGTTTACAATTCGTGACGTCATTTGACGTTGCAACGTCATTTCAGCAAAATTAAACACTGCGATTGGTCAATAAACGAAAATTAAGCCAATAAAAACGTTTAAAAATGTTTTATTTTATACTTTCCGGTGGTTTATAGAGAAATATCAGTGAATTAAAACTGATAATTTCACTGTTTCAAACAATGAAAATTATCAGTGAAAATTATCGATAATTTTCACTGTTTATGTTAAATGACGTCATTTTTTGGACGAAATGACGTCATTTTCCCAACGTAATTCTTTAGTTAAACTCTTTAACAATGTATATAAACTGTGAAATAAAGCATAAAATAAAAAGAAAATTTGTTGGGTTCGGTGGATTATCGATTTTAATTCACTCGTGAGCATATAAAATGTATATTTTCACTCGTGGCTGCGCCACTCGTGAAAATATTATTTTCTATTATCACTCGTGAATTAAAATCGATAATCCACCGAATCCAACAAATATCCTCTATGTATTACACATGTGTAATATATACGGAATATAACGCTAGTCAATTGTTCCAAGAGTTTGTATTCAGTCGAGTGGCTTGTGTGATGACGTATCACACGAGAGGTGGAGCCTCGAATGTGATGCGAAATAACACGAGCCACTTTTATTATATACACAACTAACGAAAACAGTTAACAATTGTATTTTTGCTTTAAAAAAACTGACAAAACAATGACTTAAACGGTACGCCATAGTTTATTTAAGACGCGTATGTATACAGTTTATGTAAATTACCGTGTAAACATTTGAACCGGGGAAACACAGGATTCCGACACGCTTACCTTAATGACATCGTTAATCCAATGTTTTTAACAATTGCCGGTAAGTTGACAACTTTGATCCGATGTTTATAACATAAGCGTTGAAATGATATGCACTTCCACTTCTATTCTTCCATTCCTTTATCGAAACCTATTTTAAACCACACTATCTTATTGTATTCCTATCGAAATTTATATGTATGCATGATAAACACACTCCGAAAAAACGTTCTGCATTCGTTCGTTACAAACAAATAGTTTACTGATAAAAAACACCACTGCAGACATGTCTTTAAACTCCAGAGAGTTTAAATAAAACTATCGTATTTTATCACAGAAATGACGTCACACGATGTACTACGTAATATATTGCGTAATATGTGGGTTTCCTAATTTCGGTGCGCGTACTGTGACGTCATTAAATGAATCGAAGAAAGTAGTCCGGCTAGTATGGTAATACGGAATCGGAAACAGCGAGTAGCGTAATACGAGATTTTTTATTTCAACGATTGATACAACCTGTATTTTGTTAAAAGCATTAAACAGGTATATAATAAAAAAATATGTTATGGTTGTATCATATGGGAAAAGGGGTATATCATGTGATAAAATCACGTTATCATCACGTAACTGTTCAATAAACTGAAATCCTGGCAAATGACTTCTAGTGCATCGTTTAAGACTGAATCAGGTTGGCGATGATAAACAGTGTAAGTTTTGTTAAAGGCATATTTTGACAACGAAATGCATCATTTCTGCTGATATCCTTGTTTAGTTGTTTTTGTAGTTCTTATTATTGCTACAATTGTTTTACAGAAACGCATTCGTTTTAGTTAAACATGAAAACAGAAAAACTTTGTCGTAGTTGCAAATAGAACAAAATACGAAAATGACCTTATTGATATATCTGTTTTATTTTAATCGGAATTATTTTTTCTAGGTCCTCGTGTTTACACACAATTAATCAATTTTGATTGTTCACTAAACGATAATGCGATCTTCGAAATTGTTACAACTTTTCTGTGTTTTTGGATTTTGTTTCGAACGAAAATTTAGAATTGTGTAATGTTTTCATCGTTGGGAAAATGCCGTTTACCGGTACTTTATAAATTATTGCTATATTGGAGTAATATTATAGTAATGCTTAATTTTTTTTTTCATTATTTAATATATTTGGTTATTTCACTAAATTGCCCATAAAACACCACACCCTTCAAAATAAAAAAAACAAAACAATAATTATATTAGACTAATTCGTGTTGTTTTTCTGATAGCGCCATTAAGATGATTTACGGCACTCTCAGATGAATGTATAGAAATATTGTTTCTTTACTATTACTTGAAATAATACAAAATTCACGTTATTAATATTTTTTTGTCTGTTTACTGCCTGGCACAATTTATAATTCGCTAATGTAGTTTAATCATGATAAAGTTTATGTGAACAAATAAAAAATATTGCATGTATGTACCTTGTTAATTATAGAAACCGAATGCACTTTACAAACAATTAACTTTATGGTTTGTTTACCTTCTAACAATATGCCGTCTCCAAGTAGTTCTAACTTTTTCAGCTTGCGACACAATGACAGGTCCAGTTCAGTTGGCATTTGTCTGTTTTCAAAGGGTACCTTGCCGATGGAAACTATCAAGGAAAGGGCATTTGCTGCGTTATTTGTCCAAATCCTATGTAGGTCTATGATGTTGTGCTTATCGAAGTCGAAGTGACTTAGTCTAAGGCAAATTTCGTTTTGTCCGTTTGCAACAGCTTCTCTGTGTCCTGCCAAATTGGTTGTTTGCAACCAGTCGTCGAATCTGCTATTTATCATAGCATGGTATTGATCCATCATGCTTGATAGCGTTTCCGCACTCGATTTATCCAGTCCACACAGGAATATAAACACCTGTGATATGTCGCGATATGCATCCTTATGATGGTCAAGATACACAGAAATAACGTCATCAATAAGATGAGTATTGCGGGCAATATGATAAGCAGCGAGGAATTCCTGCATGCTCAAGTGGATAAACGAAAATGAAGATGCCGATCGCAGTGTTGAAGCGTTTCGTACTGATGACAAAATTCCGGATTTTAATGCAAATTCCTTTTGCTTTCTTTCATCTAACTTAAATTTCCTTAATTCCGTATCACTAAACACTAGTGAGTTTTCCTTTACATTTACAAACAACAAGTGAAACGCTAATTCGGCAAGGCGATTTAGGGGTTCCATATTGGGCTTTATGTATTGAGTCCCTGTGAAGCACAGAAAGGCGGGCTGTTCAAATGTACACATTTCACTGTTCGCTTTTTTAAAAAGACTTTCCAGTAAGAGGGTGTTTATTATACACTTAGAACCTTTGAGTTCTGTTCCCTCTGCATATGAACAAACAATTACAGAGAGCATAATTGGAGATGACAGTAAATGTTCCAGCTCTTGTTTCGCTATGTAATGCTCAAATGCTGAGAAATCTAATTCACAATATTCCTTATTCATCAAGCGGCTCAGGATTATTCTGCTAAGCTCTAACGGCTCGTCTATTCCTTCCAGTTGCAAGGATGTGTATCTGTCCGAATGCGTAATTTTAACTACAGCCAATTTCCAAGGTCGTGTTGAAAATAACATCACACATTTGCCGTGATCTACTACCAATGTCGGTAGGTTGTGATGATCTCCAGGTCCGGCCCACTCATCTAGACCATCAAGTAGAACCAAGCATTGTTCACATTTCATTATCTCATTCAAAAGTCTGTACGCCTTCTCACGGTCTTCATGGGAGTAGATCGAGTCCATTATTTGTTCTGTTATCATAGTATATACGTCGAATTGTTTTACCGAATTCCTCAATTTAATATGGAAAACGAACACAAATCCTTGAATAACGTCGACATCACTAAATAAAGGTGAACTGTCATCAAATGAACTAGAAACATGCACTTCTCCACACCAGTCTAGTGCCAACTTTGATAAGAATGTTGTTTTTCCAGACCCTGCCTCACCTTGAAGAAATATTCTTGGGTTAACTGTGTTATCTGTTAAAAACATATCCTTGTACTGTGTAACCTGTGTGTCTGTTTTCTTATACACACCTTTGTCCTCGACCATTCGAACAATTCTAAGCGGCATATAGACATCTGTTAATTGTTCATGTTTGTAGTCATTCAATGGCGATATGGTAAGCTGATTTAATGTGTCCCTGTAAAGCTTCTTTGTACGTTCGATCAGTTCTGAAATCAGTACGTTAATTATTCATTATAAGTAGTAGTAGTAGTAGTAGTAGTAGTAGTAGTAGTAGTAGTAGTAGAAGTAGTAGTAGTAGTAGGTTTGTTCTCACGTGACGAAGATTAGAAACCAGTTGGCCTTTTCACTGGGGAAAATATTCTTACCAATTTTCATGAAGACTGGGACATGAATATTACATCTAGAGTATTACATCCGTTTTTCTTTACTTGTTACTGAATGTGTGACCCCACTTGATCTTGTTTGCTAAGATATCATTCGGATAAATGTTCTCAACACGTAATGAAATTATGTGCAATAAACATGACCTCCAGAATGTTCAGTAGTTGTGTTCATAATTTGGTCAAGTGACTTAGTTTTGATCCCGTATGACATAGTTTTGATAGCGACCGCTAAATAATAAAATCAAATATTCTGACCAGTTTTGATAAACGCAAGGCAATACATGTTGCGTAGAGTGGTGAAAAGATTTGGTTAAATGAGACATAGTTTTTGCATCACATTACCAAGTTTTGAATTGAGTCGACATATCATTGGACAATAATTGTTCTGACCGATAGTCATTAAGATTGGTCGATACATGTGGCATCTAGAGTTTTCACAATTGTTCCCTTATTTTAACCGTGTAACCTAACTTTTATAATTTCTACCAATGAGATGAGAAATATTGAGAATGATTGTGCAATAAATGTGACTGCTAGAGTACTCACACAGTTTTAATATACCTACAATTAAATAAAACTGCCACACACCCTGACAGACTTTCTTTCAAAGACCGTGAACTTGTTTAAACATGTTTAAACAAGACTAATATAGTATTAGCACAAACATGTTCCGAGCAAGTTGCACAATGTTTGGGCACAAAATGTGACCTCTAGCGTGTTCAGAAGGTTTCTATAGGACCACATTAGGAAAACTGCCCCCTTTCGTTGCCATAATTTTCAACGCACCGGAACATATTCTAAACTCGGCGGATGTATAATTGGATAAATGTTCTGGGAATATTTCATAATATTCTTGCACAAAGATGTAACTACTAGAGTGTTCATATTCGTATATGCTAAATTCATCAAATGACCAAGTGTTTGACCCCAAGTGGCACAATTTGAACTTGTTTTGGGATTGGGCGATGAATGTGGACCGTATAATGTTTATACTAGTATTATTGATAGCGCATGACAAACAAAGACCGATGACCCAAAAGTAAACATAAAACAAATGTTTGATTTCTAATATAAAAAAGACATACACTGTATTCTAAAACTGGATGGTAAAACGTATAATTGTCATTGCAGTTAATATTACTCTCTGTAGTCTTATATATTTTAATGCCATGTGGGCTAGTGTTGTATGAAATAATAGAAAATGGACTGATTCTTTAAAACAAAGTTTCTTTCTGGTCGTCTACGTTAGATAATACAATGAAACAAAAAGTAAATATATTAAATTATTTTACTTTTGTATTTACAATAACATTGACATAGCAAAGGCGCCAAGTTGCTTACTTGAGCCCAATAGAACGGAAATGTTTTGATCAGCTTTTCGGGAAGTGTTGAGGACCCTTTTATAATTATTCAATTATAAGTGGCCTCTAGAGTACTACAAGCAAACGTGTATTTCATTTGCATCAATGGCACTTGTTTAATACCATGTGACTCAGTTTCGTAATCGACCGATATACACTTATAGTTATGTATACTTAAAACAAAATATGAAGATTTGGCAACAGATCTGGCCTATAGAGTCTTCACAACGTTCTTTCTTATATTTGACCAATTGACTTATTTTTGGCCACCACATGATCCAGTTCATATTTAGCCCCCAAAAATGTTCTCTGTAGATTGATCAACAGCATTTTCATTAATTTTACAAAATTACGCAATTTTATATTTTGTATTTCACATGACCGAATTTGGTATTCGGAACAGGTTTACTTGGGACATGTTTTCTGACTAAATTTTGAGAAGACTGGAAAATCAATACGGCCTCTAGAGTAATACAAAAAAATGTTTTCATTATTATGACCTAATGACTGAGTTATTGACCCGAGGTGACCAAGTTTGAAACCTGTCCCGGATAAAACTTTGACATATTTTATCAAAACCAGTTATCTAGATTACGAAATAAATGTGGCATGTAGATTTTTTATATTAACTTATAAAGTATTGTTTGGCACCATATGACCCAGAATTAACATGATTAAAATAAATCGAGATTTAATACTTTGGGACACAATGTAATTACCAGGTTTAAAAATTAATGAAAATAAATGTGATCTCTATTATGAGTGTTCACAAGCGTTTTTAAAGTATGGTTGTTAAATATTATACATGGTAAGCTAAAATTTAGTCACACTTTTGTACGCTTGTTGATGTTCATTTTTAAAAGATTGTCTTTAAAGTGATATTATGGGCATTTTCACTGTTGAATTGAGCTGAAAAGAATTAACAGGTCAAAAGAATTAGTTAAAATGTGGTAACTGACCAATTATCTACAACTCATCTTGCTACCAGTTGTTTATAAAAAATATATATTATTTTCGATATTTTACATGACTCAACCAGTTGATATTCAAATGGATCATTGTTTTAGTATGTCGATGCTGCATTAACAAATATAAGTGTTTATTAAGTGAAAACACCAAAAATGAACAACGGTTGCGATAGACACCTATATGCTGTTAGATGCCCATTATATCACTTTAACTATGTTTTATACTAAGACCCAATTAGCTTATTTAATTTTAACTAAATGTTTGTTTGGACAAATAATTTTCAAAACAAACTTCCCTTAACCATTAATCTCTTGCAACCTATAAAGGATACCCGACTTAGAATTTGTATACAACAATAACTTACAAATGAATACACCCATCAGTGAACTATATTATAGCAAGATTATATTTGTGTTAAAACTATTCCATTCAAGCATTAACTTTATCATATTATATCTCGAAAAGTTTCTTGAAACTGCCAAAAACAAAAAGGAAAAAACAATCCCATAACGTGCAGCGTCCCGGAAGGCAGATTTTTGGCGAAGTTTTGGGC
>NC_068363.1:16773323-16832823 GCF_020536995.1 Dreissena polymorpha | reverse complement strand
AGTATTAGGCATTTCATTTTAAATATTAAACTTTATAATTGTGTCTTATTTTCTAGGTTAAAACCTCAACATTTTAAATATTTTTCAGAGTACTCTTACATACAATTTCACATATATGCAAGACACAGATGGGCACGGGGACATGTTACTTTAAAACATTTCAAAAATACACAATATTCGATTATAGCCTTTTTTGTCACACACACTTTCTGCCAACTGTGCGTTTTGTTCACCTAGATTACATCAATCTTACAATCCATCACAAGATCCACTATTATTCGGTGATAAAAATTATGTGGGTAAATGGACACGCTCCGGTGAACAGACACATTAACATTACCATAAAGTCCCGCAAACATCACTACAGCTGTTCGATAGATACTGACCACATATATCAACTTTTAGTTAAATTAGGTATTGCATTAAGTTTTACATTACAGAGAACAAAGAATGTAAGAATATTAAGGATCGAAATCGCATGTCATTAATCATTTGCAGACGCAATTATACAGCAGATGCTTGCCGTTTCGACTTCCAGCAGCATTGCCATGACGTATTTAGACATTCTAGTTTACGGAACATCAAACGACAGAGAAACGCTTGCCAAAAAAGCCACGCACAGATTCCAACTCCTTCGCGACTGTTTCGAGTATCATCTCCGTTCAAAAAACGAAACATTGATACGGTCTCTATTGAAACGGTCGTGAAATCGCCACTCTGGCCAATCTATAGAATAGAAACAACAATCAGTATTAAATAAGAATCTATTCCAAAGTAATTGCTAACTAGGAATGAAATACAGCTGCTTACAATTAATAAAACGAAAACTTACTCACGCAGACAATACAATGAAACAAGTGTATCTAACAAGAATGTCAAAATAGCTATACTACTCCTGAACCATACAGATGCTCCAACATTTGCGCATCTTGTCTGGATATCCGTATTACTTCATTTTGTCCATATTTACCTCATACTTTTTACCTAATACTTTACCTCATGAATTCTTGTATACGACGCGTTGATCATAGCAATAATGAGGTTCAGAGCTAGAAGAGTGAACAGAAAAACGAAACTGTATATGACGATCATGACACTAGCTCTCAACCAGTTTTCATCTCCAGCGTTCTCGTAATACACAGAAGTAACCGCACCAAATATGTCGTCTGCATATAGCAGATAGCGATATGGCGGCTCGACTTTTTGTTTCAAACTGGTCAATAAACACAATATGTAACATGAAAACATTCACACAATTACTGGTATTACATATTTTAATCATTTCTTCTACTTGATGTACAAATCTCAAACCAAACTCCCACTTGTCAAAGTACCGTTGAAAGCGGCCAAAATTGAATTGTAGAATCAAACGATTATGTCATTATTTGTGTTAGTGGAAATTGTACCTGTATTTATGAAACACGCACATATTGCTTGCTGAATATATTCATAAATATGACGTTAAATATTCTGCATAAAATATTTTTGCGATAAAACATGTTCAAAATGGCATAATATGAAGTATTACAACTTTTGTTATTTTCTCTTTTGTTTTCCGGTCTACTTATGCAGTACACTACCTTTGGGTGATATACTCCGAGCGTCACAAAGGAACACGCCCAATAGCCCACAAAAAGAATACCTGTGCTTAAAACAAAGGCCAGAATGTTTGACTTCGCGTGGTAAATGGTATGAAACAGAAGCTGTAAGGAACAAATACATTTAATCAGTTAAGTTTATCTCTTAAATACAAAGATTGCGACTATTTTAAAGATGCTGACTCTTATTATTGTAATAATCGGTGGATATCTCATTACACATTTTTGGGGGCATTATTTTACGTTTCGCAAAGAATTGATACATCCCTTCTGGCGATATTGACAAGTTAAAATAAGGACCATACAGTAATTTGCAAGCGCCAGTGTTTTTTTTTCCACACAAAATAATGAATACATTTAAGTGTCGTAAAAATCGAAATACTTAAATCCGTAAAGATAAATGCAGATTCTAATTTGTCAATGATAAAGCAATACAAATGAGATAAGAATTTTTTTAAGACTCATCCATTTCAATAGAAGTAACATACAAAGACATAGTAACCGTTAAAACAAGCACCGTCGAAATTAATTTGGAAATGAAATTTACAAAACTCTTTTGACAAAGCAAAATGGAAGATTGATGGATAGTTGCGAAAGGCTAACGGTGAAATGATGTCAACGTGAATCATACGCTAAAATCCCATATTACCGTTGCTGAGATAATGAACTGCAAAAACGGTTAAGCATCTGGCGCGGTAACACTTCGATACAATAAATGGTTTACTTCCTAAATTAACCATATTGTGGTGTACCCCAATAACCAAGCTTCTCCCAAATTACAGCACCAGCGACTCGCGCATTCCGCTTAGTAACATTAAGCCTTCTTCCGGCCATACAATCTTTGCAAGTGTTTGAAACAACCGCTAAACAAAATACCTTGACATGATTGACATAGTTGTCGATGATAATACTTTTTGAAAACTGAAATCGGTTACGTTGTGCTAGAATTTTTGCAACATGAAATATCAGCGACTACCAACATATGTTTGCTTTATTGAAATGATGAGAGAATGTGAATGTAATGAACCGTTTGTAAGTAAACCTGCTAACAAAGTTGTCAACAAATATTTTGCGCCACCCTTAAAATTCATCAAGAGCTTTTACCTTTCATTTGCTCTAGCTTGGAAATATCTTATGTTTAACGTGTAGATTTGAGAACTATGTGTTGCCCTGCTGTAGTACACATAGTTCAACTAAGGTTATTTTAAATATCGAATATTATAAGTCTTACAGAGAATTTCCTGTTAATTTTCATATACCGCATTGAACCGATCCAGCAAAGGAGACAGCCTATCCCATAGAAGAACGCAATTCTATCAAATGACCATAATTGCTGATCACCCTAGACGCACAAAGAAAACATAATGTCAGTACATTTAGTTGAAGTACACTTTAACAACTAAATAGTTTCCATTTGAAAGAATATATGTATATATAAAACGCCTTTTGAACACTTTTGAACTTATGTCATTACCCGTTTGTTGTTTTCATTATGAAGAAAGGTCTCGCCTCTGATAATAAAACCATCTCATACATGTAATAGTGACAGCAAAGACCACCATCGCGGAATATATGACCAGAAATTGTCTACGTTCTGCTGAAAACAACAACCACACAACACACTCATGCATTTACGCTCAATTACACTGAATACGAGCAATTTTTCAGAATAAAGTAGAAACAATCTATGATAAATACATATTATTAAAAAGGACAGTGTAATGATTTGGAAATCTGTAGATTTAAAACAAAAACACAAAATATTAAAAAATAACTCTGCGAATGTATTATGAATTAGATCACTACAACGATAAACCTTGTTAGTTCAACAACATGTCCAGGGAAATTACCGGGTCAATTCTTTGTACAGTAAAATTTATGAAAAATACTAATTAAAGAAATGGAATAAGCCGTGCATGTATGGAAACCAGCAGCGGTAGGGGATCACTTTCGCGTTTCTAGACCGTCATGGAATAACTGGGTAGTTTGTAAGTAAAGATTTTTATAGTTAAGTCCCACAATATGGTGTCGTTGGGGTTGAAACTACAGAAACGAGAATTCATAGAAACGTGCCGCCCGAAATCAAGGCGGCACTTTAATCGGTAACACAGCAACACACACACACAACACACACACACACACACACCACACACACACACACACACACACACACACACACACACACACACACACACACACACACACACACACACACACACACACACACACACACACACACACACACACACACACACACACCATACGTGCAAATGGTGCAAAGTCACTACACTACATTTCTCCCGGAAACCCACTACCACTAGATCTAGCTATGCCAGCGATTAATATTTGGAAAAATTATGTCAAATGGGCTGCTTTACTGAACGATGGATCTTATTATTTCAATTTAATGTATTTTATCAAACTTATATTTTACCATGTTACCCACTACATACACGCTTCTGAAAAAAAAACACCGGGTGAATCACTACATTTATACACACTAGTTTGTCACTACATGTACACACACATTTTCCAGACAACTCACTACTTACAATTATCTCAAAATATAACTACTGGAACGCTATGAGTTTCAAGCAATACTTATTAGATTGATCAGGCAAACAAAGCCATTTATACACGCACTTGTTCAAAATCTCGATATTCCATGAAGTATAATTAGTAGATATACAGCTTGGTGTCAAACCGTTCCGATCCGAATACTTAAATATGATTTTTTGTATGAAACAGTCATTACTACAATACAAGTCTAGCTCTGATCACGACTATATATGTATAATATATATGTTGCATATTTTAGATTCTAAGAGGATCCCCATTTACAATTATATCGAATGATAATGCTTGTATAGTCACTTTTATCATATCCGGATTTACTGGAAACACAGTTTGTCATTGTAATGATATAAAAATATACACCAACTTCGGTCGCAATTAGCAGTAATAATATGCTATTCTCACAATATATTTTTACATATTTAGAAACGATGGAGGAATACCATTACAACGGTACCAAATAATGTATGGTCGGTTGGAAAAAATGTTGCTTGTATAACCCCTTTATCTTCCGGGTTTTCCTTAATACATTGTTTTGTGTAAAAAATCATATTAATAGGCCGACTTTTGGCCGCCCTAATATTATACCGACAAACACTATTTTTTACATCGTTAGAAACCTCATATGATCTTCTTTACAACGGTAGCATTTTATTAATATCGAAATTTATAATAATGTTTGTATAACCACTTTTACCTTTTCCGGGTTTCCTTTAGGCATTTTGGTGTGTAAAAAAACACCCTCACAATAGGCCGACTTTGACCGCGATTTACAGGCTAACTCTTCTGACCCAGCCATACACTATTTTTAAATTGTAAGAAACTTTTGAGGGTTCTTCTTTCCAACGGTACCATTATTATTCATATCGGACGAATAATAACCTTTTTTTTACATTTTCCGTGGTTAACCTTAAAGATTTCCGAGTTTTCCGGATATTTCCGGGTTTTATACCTCGCCTACCATTTCCTAATGAGCCGTCCACATTTTTTTCAGATGCTTCATATCTAAATGTCAACCATTCCTTTGCAATTATCCAAATATTTCTATCAACATCGAAGCGTCATCAAGTTTAAGGCATTTAGACTGTCAAAATACATTGGAGTACATTGGCAAAGTTAGATCTCTTTACCAAATACCCCAGTAAAATATAAAATATTATGTAAATGTACTGCGCTCAAGAATGTGAAAACGTCAAAAACGACAGTAATAATAATAAAAAAGACAACACGCATTTTTATATTAACGTATAACACAACTTTAAAAGATAAGTTGCATTAAGGATTATTGATACACGATGACATTTGGTTGATATTTTTATTTTAGTCAGAACTTTCCGAATCCTAAAAAGTCATTGATATTTTTGTAATTTCAAATCATAAAACGTCATCGTACGTCGTTCAACTCCAATAACCTGGGCGATGAAATAAACCATTAAGCGGAAACGGTAATCCATAAGTTGATATGGATAACGGGTGATGCCAGGATGTTAATAAACGTGTATTATTTTTTGTTTGAAATAAATTATCAAATCTTATACAACCTAACTTAATGTACTTGATTAAAGCTCATACATGTATACAGTCATACTTATTAGCAATTAAGCCAAGCGGTTACGCATTTGACTGAAGATCCAAAGAGCCTCATTTTCTTCAATTGTTTTTTTTCGCAACTAAATGTTCTTCTTAAAATACTTTAATTATAAAACATTTGTTGTACATCATATATTGATAATCCTTTCGATGCATTATATATTATTTTATACACCTATTAAAAATCGGATTTTGGGGCAAAATCGGGGTTCGAAGTACCCTTAATAAAGAGGGCTGAAATCTCTAAACTGTTCAAATACGTTAATGTACGTACGTGAAAATAAATTGCAAAGCATAAAAATAACTATATAATGTGAAAAACGTTCAGAAAGAACCTTGGTACACAATCAGCAGTACATGTATATGTTATATTTTAATTAACCGTACACAACGTGTTTTTATTTTGCTTTTTAACATTATCTTTGCATAATTGCGTACAAGTAGTCTGGTACAATCTGGCCAAAATATTTATTAAAAAAAATCACAATAATTAAAATGTGAAATTGAATTTACTGGATAAATAGTCACGTTCTTTCATTAATCTTAACGTGTTTGTTTCTTTAATCCAACGTTTAGTTATTTTACGATCATTTTGGCAACACAATATGAAACTACTACACCCCGATCAGAGATCTTTTAATTTGCAGTTGTTTGATGCCTATCCTTATACTATGTGTTGTAACTTGTCATGCGCAACTCAATTATGTATAAAGGTTTTCATAAGATAACAGTAATTTGCAAACTTCTCAGCACAAATCTGTAAATTTTACAAAACAATTTGAGTAAAATATGTGTTTATAATGAACATTGAATATCGATTTTAGAACGAAAATGAATGAGCATAGATTTTATTCAAAATGTATGGTTATTTTCACCTATTTTTGCAACATTTTTATTTTGCTTTGTGAACTGTTGTACTTAAATAATTGTATGCATGTCTGGACATAGAATTTTAGTTTATGGTGACCATGTAGACACAAATTATTTCCCAAAAAGTGTTTTCATTGTTACTATTAACATAGTTGCGATCTTTATTTTAAAATGAAATCTTAAGCAGGAGAATGGCCATGAATGAAAGATCGGGAAAAAGGGTATTCCATCCCTCATAATCATTGCGTGTAATATCGTGTTATTCCGGTGTATGTTTGAGAGCCATGGACATCACAAACAAAGCAATACTAAATCGTCTCCATGACGTTCTGTTTGAGAAGTTGATGTCCATCGCATACAGCGGTCTACCGATATAAGGCGGACTCACGTTCTTATTATAAATCAAAGGTAAGCGCTTTTTTATATAGATTATTTTTTTATTCAATCGACATACGTATCAAACGATATAACCATGCTTCGTGTCTTATTACTGTTCACTGAATTTCAAATTATTTACCGTAATAGTTTAAATAATTAAAATGCGTGTGAAGACATTTTTTATTGTAATTCACGTTGTAAAAAGCTGCATAGCAGATCGCCCGATAAGTCGTTCTGTCAGCTTAAACAAACCGAAGCATTCAATTAAAATTTTGCAAAATGTTGTTAAATGTTAAAATCAACACATGTCATACCACGCTGTATGGATAATTAGGTAGACACCCACTGTATGTAAATATATATGTTCGTATTATAAAATATTGGCTTAAAGTTGTTAATAGTAAACATATTATCATGCAAACTGTGTATAACCAAGCAATCAATGTTTGTAATAAACGGTTTACAAAATGGGTATCTAATGTACAAAAAAGTTGTTAAATGATTATTGATTTTCTAATACATTCGAAAATGTAAATACGATTAGTACAAATTCGTTTTTATGTGAATTTAAATGTAGAATTATAGAAACATTTAAACAAGAATGGTTTGACAATATGAATAATAGTTCAGTTTTAGATATGTATAGGGTACTCAACACATCACTAGAATATGAAACGTACTTAGATTTACTGACAAAAAGAGAACTTCACTATACTGCTGCCAAAAAGTTTGCGTACATACATACCCCAATGTAGTAAATTCCAAAGTTGTATGCCAGTGTTGTGACTTGTCTAGTGTGTATGCCAATTTCATGACTTACATAGTGTGTGTGCCACTGTAGTGATTTGCATAGTTTGTATGCCAATGTAGTAACTTCCAAAGTTTTATGCCAGTGTAGTGACTTGCCTTGTGTGTATGCCAATTGCATGTCAATGAAGTAACCTATTTAGTTTGTATGCCAATGTAGTGACTTGCCAAGTGTGTATGCCAATTTTATGACTTACATAGTGTATGTGCCACTGTAGTAACTTGCATAGTATGTATGCCAATGTAGTAACTTTCATAGTTTTATGCCAGTGTAGTGACTTTCCTAGTTTGCATCACTGCATGCCAATTTCATGACTTACATTGTGTGTGTGCCACTGTAGTGACATAGTTTGTATGAAAATGTAGTAACTAACTTAGTGAGTGTGTATGCCAGTGTAGTGACTCTCCTAATGTGTATGCCAATTTCATGACTTACATTGTGTGTGTGCCACTCTAGTGACTTATATAGTGTTATGCAAATGCAGTACCTTCCAAGGTTTTATGCCAGTGTAGTGAATTGCCTAGTGTGTATTACTGCATGCCAAATTCATGACTTACATAGTGTGTGTGCCACGGTAGTGACTTGCATAGTTTGTATGAAAATGTAACTAACTTAGTGTGTATGCCAGTGTAGTGACTCGCCTAATGTGTATGCCTATTTCATGACTTACATTGTGTTTTTGCCACTGTAGTGACTTGTATAGTGTTATGCAAATGTAGTACCTTCCAAAGTTTTATGTCAGTGAAGTGGCATGCCTAGTGTGTATCATTGCATGCCAATTTCATGACTTACATAGTGTGTGTGCCACTGTAGTGATTTGCATAGTTTTATGCCAATGTAGTAACTTCCAAAGTTTTATGCCATTGTAGTGACTTGCCTAGTGTGTATGCCAATTTCATGACGTACATAGTGTGTGTGCCACTGTAGTGATTTGCATAGCTTGTGTGCCAATGTAGTAACTTTCATAGTTTTTATGCAAGTGTAGTGACTTGCCTAGCGTGTATGCCAATTTCATGACTAACATAGTGTGTACCACTGTAGTGACTTGCATAGTCTGTATGCCAATGAAGTAACTAACTTAGTTTGTTATGCCAATGTAGTGACTCGCCTAGTTTGTATGCCAATTTTATGACTTACATAGTGTATATGCCACTGTAGTGACTTGCATAGTTTGTATGCCAATGTAGTAACTTCCAAAGTTTTATGCCAGTGTATTGACTCGCCTAGTGTGTATGCCAATTTCATGACTTACATAGTGTGTGTGCCACTGTAGTGACTTCCATAGTTTGTATGCCAATGAAGTAACTATCTTAGTTCGTTATGCCAGTGTAGTGACTTGCATAGTTTGTATGCCAGTGTAGTGACTTGCCTAGTGTGTATCCAAATTTCATGACTTACATAGTGTGTGTAATACATACGCAGGCGATAGTATTAATGATGTTCGCAATAAAATTACGAGCGCACGCTTTAGTTACTATGTGAGACCGATAGCTATTACGTGCGCATGCGATAGCTATTACATGTGCACACAAGAGTGATAACGTGCGCAATAATATTACCCACCGCTATTAAATGCATATACAAATTGACAAGAGTCGTGATGTAATCTGCTTGCTATGAGTTTTTTAAACTAACAGCGGTGACGAATACCACTGGGGCAGCCTTGCGCAGACGCCGTACGTTTTCCGCATAGATTGCACTATATGAGGGCAATATGATTTAAAATCACGTACTATTTCACAACTTCATCATTTTCATAAATATACAGATTTTTTATTTAAGACTCAAAAGAATTATATAGCGTATATACAATTATATTATTGTCAAAAACATCAAATCAATCACAGTGTTGACAACACTTAGATGACCAGGTAGAGTAAAACAATTTTCTAGCTGAAGATGTCTCACAGTTTAGTAACTTGTATTTTAGTATCGGATTCAGACTCTAAATGTTTGTGAAAAGGGACGCAGGATCCAAAACAAAGCTTATTTTTATTTTTTGGCAACCGACCATCGAAAACAGTGTGACCCATCACTGAGGACAGTGTGATCCATAACTGAGGACAGTGTGACCTGTCACTAATGACAGCGTATTATAGGTCGACATGTCTACATGTATTTAAAATATGTCTTAAGTTAAAACATGTAAATATACATTTGCATTGCAATGTTGATAAGCAAGCTTTTAACAGACGCTATATCCTTATGTATGTTGGTTTGGTGGCTGCTTTCTGACATCTTATAGGTGTATAAGCAGGTTTGAAGGACGCCAACACATCACGCCGATGGCTCCGACCCTAAACGTTTTCTAGCGCGTCTATACAGCGCCTGTAGAGATAACGATGCCAAAGATGTGTTTCTACGGCGTTTCATACGCACTCTCTTTATAGCCTCTTGCAAAAGTCATATTCAATGCATTTGAACGGCGACCCTATTTGAAATAAGGTCAAAGTAATCGCGGCGACATGGCGCCTATGCCTAGTCGCTGCGCCAAACGTTGCCGGCGACTGCATAACGAGCACCTTTGCGTTCTGTGTATATCTTGGAGGTCGTGAGTGCGCCATGCAAAGACCGATATGCTGAAACTGGGATATAATGGTTCAGCGATATTAAGAGAGCTATTTCATAAGTGATAGTAAATACGCGAGTACGCGATAGTTATCACGTGCACACACTTAAATTATTATGTGCGTTACACTATTATAACGTGCGCTCTTGATAGTATTACATACGCGGGCGATAGTATTGATCATGTTCGCAATAAAATTATGAGCGCACGCTACAGTTACTGTGTTAGAATGATATAGCTAATACGTGCGCATGCGATAGCTATTAAGTGTGCACGTAAGAGTGATAACGTGCGCATGCAATAGCTATTAGATGCACACGCGATAGCTGATCAATGAGAATAGGTGTTCGTTAATTTTTACTTAAGCTTTTGAAGTATTTATAAAATGATTGCTTATCACATAGGGTACGATTTTATAAAAGAAATATTTAACTTCATAATTGTAAAGGATTGTTAATGTGACACTTCGAGTGCACAGAACATCATTTGCAGTAGTGCATCGTTTTGAATAATATATATATATATATATATATATATATATATATATATATATATATATATATATATATATATATATATTTATATAGAAAACAAGAGCTGTCACCATAGGATAACTTATGCCCCCTATAAACGCTTGATAGAAGTTATGAGCTTTGTTCGAAACATAAACGCAGATTTTGAAACTTAAACGCGGACCCTAAGTTCAAGGTCAAGGTCACAGGGGTCAAAATTTGTGTGCGTATGGAAAGGTCTTGTCCATATACACATGCATACCAAATATGAAGGTTATATCTCAAGGGACATAGAAGTTATGAGCATAATTCGAAAAATAAACGCAGATTTCGAAACCTTAACGCGGACCCTAAGTTCAAGGTCAAGGTCACAGGGATCAAAGTTTGTGTGCATATGGTGCCTTGTCCATATTCACATGCATAGCAAATATGAAGGTTATATCTCAAGGGACATAGACGTAATGAGCATTTTTCGAAACCTAAACGTAGATTTCGAAACCCAAATGCGGACCCTAGGTTGAACGTCAAGGTCACAGGGGTCAACATGTTTGTGCGTATGGAAAGGTCTTTTCCACATACACATGCATACCAATTATGAAGGTTATATCTCAAGGGACATAGTAGTTATGAGCATTTTGAGAAACCTTAACGCAAAGTGTGACGGAAGGACAGACGGACGGACGGTCCGATCACTATATGCCCTCCTTCGGGGCATAAAAATCGATTATCGTTAAAGGCACTGTAGTTGCGTATAGTTTTTATTTACACGGTTATTATAATAGCAAAATTCATGTTCGACTGCAGACGTCTATCGCAAAACGGACCTTATGATTATTTTTTTCCTTACGATACCTATTTTAAAACATTTCTATATTTGAAGTACCCGTTAATTATATTAAAGACATACAATCAATTAAATGTAAATGAAAGATTTGGATATATCTGGCATTCAGCGAGTGACCTTCATTTATAAACTTGACAGGCTGCATCATCGAATGAGCAACCAACTATACAAGATATATATGTACATTATATACAATATGAACTTAATCCGTAATAACTCATAACAATAAGTTACTGTATTTATTCTTGATTTTCAGATACATGTTAATTATTCGATTGTGTATATTAATCAGTAGAATGCAAATTGTCAAATAGTCAAATAATATCAATCTGTAATTCAATTCTATCCGCAATTGTATAGAAATACTGTGTAAGTGTAAAAAAGACCGAATAGCCAAAACATCAATTATTATTCAACTAAAACTGTTTTTATTTAATATTAATTTATTGACTGTTGAAACACTTGAATTCAAATGAACAAACATTTTGCGCAATACATATGCAATTTTGAAAACTAGCCCAGGAAGTTATATTTATGACAAGTGATTTTAATTAAAAAAGATTAGACAATACTCATCTTAGATATCTGATTCATTTTGAACAGTAACTTTATACAACATAGAGCAAAATGATTAGAAAAGTACACTGTATTTGATAAATAACTAACTTGGTCAAAAAAGCAACTAAACTGAACAGTCGTTAAACATAAGCTACACAAAGGAGTCACTGATCAGAATCGGGAATAAAATTTTGCGGACACATTTAGTAATGAAGCTTCATATTGTGTTTTTTTAATGAGGCAAGCAGTAGTTGTACACAATATTTGATTCATATAATTTCATAGTTGAGCAGGTAATTTTACATTATATATTTATTAAAGCAGTCAACAAAGCCTCATCCTTGAAAAGAAGCAATTTATTGCAGCATATAGTAAAGCGACCAGTGTGCCATGACACTGGTATAAGGCAACAACATATTTTGTTTTTATTTAGATTTTTCAGTCATAAAACGGTTTTGTTTAAATGTTGTATCACTGTCAATGAGATGAATTGTAAGTCTTCAACTTGATGTACAAGCTCTGCACACAGATGTATTCCAGAAAGTAGGCTTTATGGAGGTCGCCTTTAGTGCTGCTCTAGATGGGGAACTGATCATGTGTCAGTGGTTCCCATCTCCAGGGCATCTGGCCTTCTCATGGGCGCTGGCAGTGACTTGGGCGCTACCAATCGAGCCAACTGAAGGGTGAGCACCTGTTCCAGCAAGATCCTCTCCCTGCACTTTCCATGAGCACTGCACATGAAAACTGACACAAAAACTGCATGAAATATTCATTTTATTTCAGTATTTGCCTTATAATAAGACACTGAAGATATGAACATCAGATTCTGTAGTTGAAAAAAGATGCACACTCGTTGAAAACAAACCCTTTTCTTTTTAAATTAAAAAAGGGTAATAATTATAATTAATTGCCAGGAGAAAGTGATGGGCCTTTTTTGAAGCGTAAAGCTAATGATGGTGTCCTAATGATAAATCACATAAAGTAAAAATACATAATATGTCACTGCCAGCGTATATTGCGTATGTGTGTGTGTGTGATAGAGAAAATGTCAAAAAATTAATAACTATTTTAATATGAATATTAAATATCACACACTATGACAACATATACTATTATTTGTATAATTTATATGCACATTATGTAAGTTGCTGCTTATATGGGATCCCCATCAGGATTTGAACCTGGATTTCCTCTCCATATGGAAAGGTGTGTTTGCTTACACTATAAGGATTTTTCCAGTAACAGCAATATTGTTTACAATTATTTCTGTCAACTACATTTACTATTATCAACTAGTATAAAAATGTAAAACAAACAGATAAAGTCAAATACATGTACATGTGTACAAAGTACACGTGCTTGGAAAGTGGAATTATTTTATCCCAAATTTATTCAAGAAAGAGTAATGTACAAAAACATTATTTAGCTTAATAATAAAATTAACAATAATGTTACAGATATTAACACTTAAATTGTTCTTTTCAAAGTTTCCATGATAAATTAATTAAGAATACATCAAAATTTACATTGGCTAATGTTGCTACTGATGATTCAAGGGAAAACAATTTTTAATTTTCAACAACTAAACAGTTTCATGTACTCGTAACTACATACCTACCAAGCAGTTAAGGTGTGCTGGTTTATATTCGCCGGCTGAATGCCCGTTTCTTACATCACAAGCTGAATGTTGACTATCATCTTCTGTATGTAGTTGTAGCCTTGGGGAAGCCATCATTGGTGATGGAACCCGAGAAGTTAGCACACAACTACTCCGCAGGGAATCTGCCAGGTGGCTGGACAAAGGTGATGGGGCAATGCACATCTGTAATTGTTATGTTTAAGTTTATGGTTTATACAATATGAATATTTTACACCGCACTTATAACTGAAATCAAACACAGTTTGAACTGGATATATATATACGTGTATATGCTTGCTTATTTGCTATTGTTAGTCCAAACATTAACATATGAAAATGAAATAATTTAATGTGATGTTTGAACTCCAGGAATGATCTGTATCTGAGATGTCTTCTGTGACTTGAAGCCACAATCAATCCAACATTAATTTTTATTTAAAATAAATCGCCAGTTATAAAGTCTATGACAGTTATACATTGAAGTAATTAATCATCTAAACGCTTCATACATTTTTAAACCAAACCAATAAACTTTTCTTATCAATACCTTATTACAGTACATGAACTAACTACAAGACGAGAATCTAAAAAAACTACTGACCACCAAAAATGTCAAAACATATTTACAAACTCAACATTTGAGTGTTTTGGACAAGTTCTTCCTCGGATAAAATAAGAAATGTGAAGTATATGCATTTACGCATATAGTACTGTACATATTTTTCTAAAATATTTAACTCATTACAATTAATATATTATCAAAACAAAAAATGCTTACACTATTTGTCTCGAATCATAAGAAACATTAAAAACATTTACTAACACATGTTCCATATAGGTGAAAATACAATACAAAAATTTTAGGTTTCAATTCACTCTTATTAAAATATAATAACATTACGAACAGCTAAACTAAATAATGGTCTCACAGTGACAAATGTATATATAACAAGTATTTAATCATTTTGTTATAAAATGTACCTTGTTGGAATGATATGCCACACTCTTTAAAAGGCAAACTTTTTGCGGTTTGTCAGATCCGAGCCAAATATTTGCACAGCGGTTACCTCATGACTCTCAATCACATCTCAGATGATCTGTCCTCTGACAAAGTGCCGGAGGGCTGTCTGGGCTAACTATGGTGACCTTAAGCCGAATCGAACGTAGCTGCCTAGAAGGTAACCGATGCAGACTCATCACTGTACATGTAACAACATGACATAAGAAAACAGATTGAGCCACATACATTAATTTTAAAATGTAAACATTGTGACTGTCACTGTCATCCAACTTGTGCATGTGAGGTTGATCAACCAGTTCCAAAATAATAGAACTAGCTGGATGTATATGTAAACCTTTTTTTTTCAACATGTTTCACACCAAAGAATATCTTGCTCCAAGCTGTTTTGCACCTCCATATGTATAAATTCCTTCTTTATTTGAATCTAACCTTTGAATGTGGGGTTTATGGACAAATTCCCTATAAACTGAACTAGCCTGAGGTACATGAAATCTTTTTTTTCAAAAGGTTTTACAGAAAAGAATACCTTTATCCATGTAGTTTTGAACTCCATGCGTCAGTTCTGGATGTAGGCCATCTGGTTCAACATCTTAGTCGTGGACACTGCAGTCATCAAGAACTGTATAATATTATTATAACAAGGGACAAAATTGTCACAAAACCAGGTTTTCATTGTGAAAAAAAAATCTGATAAAGGGAGAAAACTCAAACTGAACTTTTGAAATGAACAAACAAAACTAACCCCCTTTGTAAGTTTGTTTTTAAAAAAAATCTATTTTTAGTCGTGGCGACCTTGACATTGGAGATATTGACGTGATTCTTTCGTGCGACACGCCGTCCCATGATGGTGAACAAATGTGCCAAATGATTTTAAAATCTCACAATGAATGACATAGTTATGGCCAGGACAAGCTCATTTATGGCCATTTTTGACCTTTGAACTCAAAGTGTGACCTTGACCTTGGAGATATCGACGTAATTATTTCGCGCGACACACCGTCCAATGATGGTGAACAAATTTGCCAAATGATTTTAAAATCTGACAATGAACGACATAGTTATGGCCCGGACAAGCTTGTTCCGCCCGCCCGCCAGCCAGCCAGCACGTCAGCCAGCCAGCCCGCCCGCATTCGCCAATCTAATAACCAGTTTTTTCCTTCGGAAAACCTGGTTAATTTTTCCTTCGGAAAACCTGGTTAAAAACCTGGTTAAAAAGTAATATCTTATTTAATTAGGACAGTGAAAAGTCAAACTGAGGACAGTGTAGCATTCAAATAGGGACACGCAGCAATGCAATGCGGTGTAGTTATATGTGACCCATCCTGTTCAATTTAAGTGGATAACTGGCACATATTGCAGATAAAAGTTTTTATGAGCCCCACTTTAAAGGGGCCTTTTCACAGATTTTGGCATTTTTTAACTTATTCATTAAATGCTTCATATTGATAAATGTAAACATTGGATCGTAAAAGCTCCAGTAAAAAATCAAGAATAAAATTAAAAAAAGGAAAAGAACATGGCCCGGAGCAGGTTTCGAACCAGTGACCCCTGGAGTCCTGCCAGAGTCCTGAAGTAAAAACGCTTTAGCCTACTGAGCTATTCCGCCGAGTACACATACTTGACGTATTTTATACCTTATATAAGCAATATTCGTAGTTTCACAAAATTTAACGACAAAAACAGAACTCTCCAAATTATTCAATCGTTTCGCGTTGCAACGCTTTATAATTTTTAGGTTTTAAAATCGTCAAAAGATGCATATAATGGCTATATTAGACCATGGTAAATGTTCAGTATTACTGTTTCCTCACAAATATCATAACTAAAACGAAAATTTGCGGATCTGAAACAACTTTTTTCAATTTTGTCAATTAACCAAAGCGTGAAAAGATCCCTTTAAAGACAAATTTAATCCCTTAGCCAACAATATACATGGCACAGACAAATTCATTCTTTGAAAAGCTCAATACCTTATAAACATTAGAAAAAACTTTTTTACGCATGCCACAATGTTCAAAGAGAATTGTCTACATAACAAAATGACAAATATCCAAAAAATTGTCACAGATTCAAACAGAAATATGTCCAAATGACACAGGTGCCCTACATTCCACTTATGTCTGAAAACTCCAATAATGTCAAAACATGTATTATCATTACCGGTACTCACATATCCTTAAAATATAGCTTTCAGTTATAATTTTTGATTGTCTCAGTGGTAACATGTTTGATTTTGTTACCAAAAGTATATAGTCAAAATTCCTTGGACCAGTTTTATTAAATATAGTAATTATAGTCCTAGGCTATGACAGATTTTCACACAATAGTATTCATAATGCCTTCAAAAATTAACACACTACTTAATACAAAGTACTCATTCACAGGGCTTTTTTTCCTATTTTTGTGGAGCGGCCTTGGCCCCAACCCTCCTTTTGTGAAAAAAAGAGTCGCGAACAGTTCAAAATTGTGAACAAATGAGTCAAAAACTGTTCAAAATTGTGAAATAATGAGTCGTGAACTTTCTTAAGTTTTGAAAATTTGAGTCACAAACTTCTTGAAATTGTGAAATTTGAGTCGCCAATTTCTCAAATTTGTGAAAAACGCCCATTCTCACAGAAGGAAAAAGCCCTGATTTAGCTATCTATGATGCATGTTGTTTTATCACCATGATCCGTACAAATTATTTATCTCAGAGTCCTCACTTCTTTGAGTATTGCAGACTGCCTGAGCTGGGTAATGTAGTCAAGTGAATTTCTCCAAGCTCCGACATCAGTGTATAAAGCAAACTTGTCCTGAAGATTAAAAAATTTATTACTAAAACACATAAAAAATACAAATTATACTCATGAACTTAATGAAGAGCTTGAAAACTGTATAGATCTCATGTCAAATTAATTAATTATGCTGTAATAGCTTGCATAGTGAGTACTGTGTAGTGACTTGCATGGTATGTAATGGCTTGCATAGTGTGTACTGTGTAGTGACTTGTATAGTGTGTACTGGCTTGTTGCATAGTGAGTACTGTGTAGTGACTTGCATAGTGTGTACTAGCTTGCATAGTGTGTACTGTGTAGTGACTTGCATGTGTGTACAAACACTCAAGCCACTAGAGCCTGCATTGTCATGGGTTATCACTTTGGGAGCCACCAATTAAAGCCTCTATAACGCTCACAGTCAATGAAAATTTTGTAAAGTATTTCGTAAAATAAAGTAAACACCTTAAAAATCAGTGTTCCTTATAGCAATAGCCACAATTTCAATGCTGGATGTGGTATGATAACATATATTTTGTAGATACAAAATGCTCGTTTTTATTTATTTGTGACACAATTAATTCCATGTTATTAAATCGAATTAAATATGTAAAACAAGAATAAAAACGCGCATTTTGTATCTACAAACATCTATTTTATCAGACCACGTCTGGCGTTGAAATTTTGGCAATTTCCATAAGATACAATGATTTTTAATTGTTTAGCTTTATTTTACGAAATATTGAACAAAATTTTCCTTCATTTTGAGTAGTAATGTTTCTTTAAGCATTGACAAATATAACAATGTAATTTCATGTATTTCATAAAGAAAGCAAGTTGAAAGATCCCCCAAAAGGGCAGTAAATGAAACCAGTAGATAAGAATTACTAGTAGCATATACTACACCTACAGAGCATTTTAGGTCAATTTAGTATAACCCTTAATTCTTAAAACTAAGTTAGTATCAAACAATAATCTAGTATTTCAGGAAGTGTTATGCCAGTGATTTTATTATCTTTTTTAAAGTGATTATCAAATTAGAATTGAGTACTTACTTTATAACTGCATTTCTTGTATAAACAGAATGATGAGAGGGGAACGCTACCTTAGATTGGGTAGAGTTTTTCATCAGATACAGTGACATAAATAAAATTAACCAAATAAAGTAAATAAACATATTTCAATTTAAAATTGAATAAAAGTTCAGAACAATCATTGCTTTCAAATGAACAATAAGCTTGTGTTAAAGCAACGATTAGTTTTCATCTGAACATACAAGTTAAATTGACAGTTGGTTTAAAGTACATAACCCTAATAAACGATGGAAGAAATCTACATCAGTACTTGTTTATTTATTGCTTATGGAAGCACTTTTTTTGTCATTCAATGCTTTCGTGTCTGCTTTCAAGTTTTATTGTCATTTTAATCTGATTATTTTGCAAATAACTGATAGGAAAGATCAAATGTACATACTTTAATAAACCAGATATGTTTACAATGCTACTAGCACTGTCTTTTAAAAATGCCTACAGGTTTTATCGCTATGAATTAGAACAGGAAAAACTATTTCTTTACATTCACATTATCGACTTTCTGAACAATGTAACAAGAGCTAAAAATCTAGTTTCAAGCTCTTTATTGTTAGTTATCTTTATTAAGACAGCTTCCGATTTTCTTGCACTCATATTTGCTGTGCTCTTATTTGTTGCAACACAGTAAATATGGCTCGAGGATTGATACGGACAGGATTTTGTCAATTATTACAGATCAAACTGCTTAACGTGACTAATTGTTAAGTTTTGATATCAATCTAATTTTTTTTTTATAAGAGTTGTAAGCGAATAAAATTGATTGCTTGCTCAAAAACACAGTTTTGTAGCTAAATGCAACATGCGTCATATTACACAATGCCATGAAAAATAATCTACAGGGTTTAAATACTTACCTTTCCGTTGTTTAAACTTCAAGTAGGCAATGGACTGGTCTCACGCCTGGCTTGGATACTATAACGTCACAGCTTTTCGAACTGCAGTTTAAAAATAACAATACTGTTTGGATTTCAAAACATGTTTCAAATTAAATAGCGACATTTCATTTATATATTTACTGTATTATTATATATTATGCCCTGACAAGCTGTGTTGGAAGGCATAGGCTATTTTGTAATTTATATGTATAATCCCAGTAATGTGTTTGTACATGTACTATTTAGTTTATATATTAGAGCACAAAATACACATTAGGCATATTTTTATTTTCCTTGAAAACAAGATGCTGTGCTCACTGCCCACACAGGCTTATTGCTCGTGTAGGATGACCCATTTCTAATATTTTAAGTACAAACTATGTCAAGGCCAAAGTGAGGTTGGCTTATATGCGTCATTAGGCCATTATTTGACTAAAATTGGATATCATTAGTATTTCTCCAGACGCAATAATAGTTGATGAACAACTTTTCAACTCAGCAATTATTTTTTCTACAAAAGGCAGTTTTAAATTGTAACCCTATTTTAAAAAACACACAATCAAAGTAAGCAAAATTCATGTCAAGATTTCACATTTTAGGAATTATTGCAAAACAAAAAGAAATGGAAAGCCCTATCAAATATCGATAAATATTTAAATTGCTCTAATTGCTTATTGATTGCTCAGCACACAAAAAACCATAGTGTCAAATTTAAGTCAAGTTAAAGTATTCTATATTAGATCTTTATTTAAGCAACAATGGTTTATAATATTCTAAGCGAAATATGTTATATTATACATTGAAAATATTTATATGTGCTTTATTATTTGCCAAAATTCAATTTTGATAATCATTTGGATTTTTATGCTATTGTATGCACTATGGGATAATGCAAATTGGTGTTTTTTGATTATCAGGACCAGTACATGCATATTCAGTATCAAACAAGTGGGCTTTGAGGGTAGCCAGTCCTGTGGACCGTCCCCTCCCAACAGTAAAGGTCAATCCCTGCGCTAGACCATCCTATGGACGGATTTACTGATGGCCAACACAATCATTATATGTGTCCTGCATCAAGATGTCAGAGGCATAAAAAAACTCTGTATAAATAAAACTGTAACTTTTAATGACTTAACTTTGTTTGCTACCTATCAGCAGTGTGCGAAATTCGCACTAGCCTGAAGGGTTTTGGCTAGTGAAAATCCATTCGGGCTAGTGGGAACAATTTAAACATTTATATAGTCGGGCTACTAAGAAATTTTACTTTTTATATATGTAAGAATTTGGGCTAATACTTTAAAATCTGAATTTCGCACACTGTATCAGTATATGAAACATAGCAGCAAATATGACACAACAACTTAAATTTCCTTCTCACAAAATGACTAGAAGACTTTGATCACATTATAACTGCAATGCATTGTAGTTAGTTCAGTTTTAGATAATCAATATTTTATGTATAAAGGTTTGCTTAAGTGGCATCTCTATAAAACCTTCAACAGGGTATATCTATTGCTGTAATTCAATAGCATGAGATGATCCTTAAAATGACTGCCAAAATAAATGAAATAATGTTATGTACACATACTTTCCTATCAAACAGTATGGAATGACCAATGGAAATCTGTTGCCATCTTCTTCAGTTCGTGTCTATTATCTCGATCTTCTCAGTAATCGAGAATTGTTTATGTTTGCGTGTGACAGTATTATGCGTATCCATTTTTGCGATGTATTTCGTGTACAGAGACAGAATGACCAGTTGCGAAATTTAACGACTTATAGTACAGTAAACTGCCATTATAACCTATGCAGGGACACTAATTAGTTATTTCTTAAATATTAAAAACAACCCCGGCTGTGTGCAAACAACACTGTCACTAATCGACTGTTTTCATGCTTCATTGCATGCCATAGTAGGCCGCATTACCGGTCTGCGATAAATGGGCGTTACAATGTACTTCAAACAATCTTGGTAGAGTTCCAACAGACGATGCTTCATGCCAAATATCTATTAAAGTCTTAAACCTTGCAGTTTTAGAGAGATTTTTTTTCCTTTCGGTTGGCATACAATTCTTTGAAAAACTTTCACTCTTGGCAATTTACATCAAGACTGGCCCATCGATTTAGTAGGAGATGTCATTTAAGTAAAAATGTTGACACACGACCCCCCTAGACGGAAAAAGACAGGTCATAATAGCATAGATGAGCTAAAAAATAACAGGTTTTTTTTTTAAATTGGGAATTTTGGGGTACGAATTGAGAAAAACTAGGCATATTTGGCATTGGGAAAGGGTCCGACTATCGGACCCATGAAGGCAGTAGAAACAGGCCTCAGGCAGTTCATCAGGAAGTTAGAGGACAGCCAATTTTGGGACAGACGGATCATCTAGTAGTGGGGGTGTAAAAAGGGCCATTTAGAGGAAACATTTCTTTATTAATAAGTACCTTTTTCCTCCATGGATATGGTCCTGCACCATAATTATACACAACTTCTTCTCTGCACGAGAGATGACACTGGCACAGTCACCTGTAGCGTCTGTCCAGTGGCAGAATGTCACGGAGGGCAACAACATACAAGCTTGGTAGACCCTCCTCCTCAAAGCACTGCACTTTGCAATTGGGGTGTGTGGAGTCATTTACAAGCCTTCCAAAACTGCCATCTTCTGTAGTTTCATCAAACCTAATTGAAAGAGAAATAAACAATAAAAGATTTGTAAAAGTTAATCAATATTATACATATTTAACCATATAGTATATAAAATTTTATAAATATTTTATATTTATATGCAAGTCACTACAGTGGCACATACACTATGTAAGTCATGAAATTGGCATACACACTAGGTGAGTCACTAAACTGGCATAAAACTATGGAAGTTACTACATGCACATTGGCATACACACTATGCAAGTCACTACAGTGGCACATACACTATGTAAGTCATGAAATTGGCATACGAACTAGGCGAGTAACTACAGTGGCACACACACTATGTAAGTCATGAAAAAACACTAGGTGAGTCACTACACTGGCATACAAACTAAGCTAGTTACTTCATTGGCATACAAACTATGCAAGTCCCTAAAGTGGCTTACACACTATGTTAGTCATGAAATTGGCATACACACTAGGCGAGTCACTACACTGGCATACAAACTAAGCCAGTCACTTTTGTTTATACCACATTTATATTGCGCCATTTTCATACTCGATATGTGCGTTCAAAGGCGCTTTACATTTTTGCCCTGATCACTGGGTCATAAGTCGTCCGTTAACATCTTGGCGCAGTATGCAGCCACTGCACATTGGCTTATTTCCCTCACAGGTACCCATTTATACACCTGGGTGGAGAGGAGCAGATGTGGGATAAATTTCTTGCTCAAGGAAATTTCAGTGGTCAGGGCGGGATTCGAACCCGGGACATCTCGATCCCTAAGCCAGCGTCCTACCATTAGACCACTGCTCCCTCTAGTTACTTCATTGGCATACAAAATATGCAAGTCACTACAGTGGCACACACACTATGTAACTAAGTCATGAAATTTGCATACACGCTAGGAACGTCACTACGCTGGCATACAAACTATGGACTTAATAAGTTATAACATTTGCATAAAAACTATGCAAGTCACTACAGCGGCAGACACACTAGGCATGTCATGTAATTGGAATACACACTAGGCAAGTCACTACACTGTCATACAAATTAAGTTAGTTACTACGTTGGCAAACAAACTATGCAAGTCACTACAGCTTACAAACTACTCCTATAAATATATATCGACCTCATATTGTTGAACGTCCATTTACAATAGCATCGTTTCAACAAGTTAAGAAAAGTAGGAAGCTTTAACGGCTGCAAACAGTGCAGATGATCATGCAAGAGTTACTTAATATAAAATATAAACATTATTTTACTAGTTGCATTACAATAAAGTTAATAAAAACTTACAAGTAATGCTATTCCAGATCTAAAAACACTATTATTGTTCCATTCCGATTGTACCGTATGGCACTGTGTCAATTGAAAGTTGCATTGTTTAACGTCATTGGTCGGTTATAAATAACTTGTTTCTCTATACATAGGATTATACGAAGGACTTGACGAAATTAATACCAGGAATGCCTAATTGATTTTTGGTTAGAACTTTAATCTTGCCAGGTGTGTAATTAATATTATCATGTGTGTTTATTAATATTATTAATTATATTATACTTATTTTTGTATTTCATTTAGAAATATATTGTGTAGACCTGTTAACTAACTGATTTTAGCAAAACATAAGGGCCTGCAGACAGAGAACTGCTATAATATTTTTGTTCAAAGTAGTTCTATAATTGAGAGTAACAGATAAATACAATTTGTGTGTTATGTTGTTTTTTTTCTCAAAATGTATACAAAAAGTTATATTCTAATATAATTCTCACATTCTTTTAAGGAGCTATCGTAATTCAAGTAGGCGCGGTTGATGATGGGAATGTTCTGGTGCTGGGGCAGCTAAAGTTTTACCTTTGTTTATTTTACTAATACTAATTTTATGTATAAGCAAAGATTAAACAAGAAAAACTGAAATTAACTTGAAATCACTTTATTTTTATTATTTTTTATTTTAATTATTTTGACTATGCCTACGAACATGAATTGATCGGAAACATTTGAATGTAAGCCGATTCTTCATATGAGCCAATTTTGCAGAAAGTAGATCGTCAACATAGTCCGCCTGTAAAGTGTTGTTTAGAAACATACAAGTATTTATGTTTGGCATAAGTGTTAATTTTAGAGATAGTTGCTATAACAAATTACACAAGACAGGTCCTTGCAAGACATTGCACTGTATCAGAATCATGTACAATAAAGAACAGGCAAAATGATAAATTAAATAGGTCTAATATATAACAACATTTAATATCAATTCATTTGGTTCTTCAAAGTTAAACTTTATTACCACTTGCATTCCATTGTCATCATTTTATATTAATATTAAAAAGCGCTCAATTGTATACAGCATCATATCTTTTTTAATCAATTCAACCTAAATAACACTCTTGCAAAAGCGAACTATTGATTCCACCCACAAAACATCCATATTCAGTACTAGGTAAAATAGTGTAGAGCAAACAATATCATTTCTGGAAAGTTTATAAAGTTTGGGTGAAACAATTCATCATTATATCACGTTTCTATAAATTACTATTTCCTATATGGAAAATATTCGTATTAGTATAACATAAATGCTGGACTGTGCAAGAAAATATGGAGCAAAGTAGCCTACGCTCTAATGTGCTATTATAGACAATTTGAAGAATGACGTTACGCGCACCTGCTATTTTCTGACTACGCCCACTAGTGGGAAAAAGGCAGTTGGCTTTACGCTGATCTATAGATTATGTTGAAAATAACTGTAATTTCCGCAATTATTTAACTCATCAAAACACAGTGAAACTCAATTATATTAATAATTATTTATAATAAATAACTTTAATAAAAAACGTAAGATTGTATTTTTGTTTTCGCTAATAAAGCATTTGAAGTTATGAAATCAACTTGTTCAACATAAATATACACAAACAATATTTAGGTGACAACTACTTGTACAAACAAGTTAACACCGTTTGATTATCATTGGTTTATCATTTAAAGTTGT
Organism: Dreissena polymorpha; assembly: GCF_020536995.1. Classification (NCBI taxonomy): domain Eukaryota; kingdom Metazoa; phylum Mollusca; class Bivalvia; order Myida; family Dreissenidae; genus Dreissena; species Dreissena polymorpha. The sequence continues at coordinate 16,807,497 of NC_068363.1, read as the reverse complement.
TTCAGCATATATATGGTTCTAAAATAAACTAAATGGACTAAGCAATTAATCCAACATGTATAAAAAACATTTCTTATTAGATTGCATTCTTTGATTTTTACGATAAATTGAATATTGAAACCTTACCAAGTCTGGACAAAATTTAAAAGCACAAATGGAAAGTGGCTGTCTACTTTAAAATAATTTGCATGTGTTCACAAGCGTTGACACTCGTGATTTCAACATGTAAACCGTGGTATAATTGGCCCTTTGTTTGACATATACTTACTATTAACACGGGTGTCATAAACTTTAGTGACCCAAAGTGCCCGCCCCCAACAGGTGGCGAATGTCTGTCCAGTAATTAAACAAGATTAATAATGCTTTCATCTTGAACCTTAAAAAAAGCATGCAGTTGTGTCATTTTTTATCTCTTTCTTCATCTTAATAAATACATTTTATAATATAGAAGAAACAATAGACAATAAATTGTTGCATATAAATAAAAAATTTTATAATACTAATCCAATAAAATGGTGGTTCAGTAAACATAAATGTTTGAATGCAATCAGCGAATGCTCGCACTTTTAATCATTATCAACTGCATCATCACCATAATCATCCCCATCATCACTTGTATAGTATAGATAACCTGTATCTTTCTATTTTTTTTTAAAGGGATGACCTTGTAAGCATGTTATATTACGATTATTTTAGTATCAAAATGTCATTATGTGGTGAACAATGTTTAATAATGAATTAGATCAAAAACTATTTATCCTTTATACAAACATTGGAAGCTCATCGTACATCAGTGGCATATATTTTGATCGAATAAATTATGAAATCATTGCTAAATATGTATATATGCGTACTACAATGAACAAAAACACAATATATATACCTTTTTATTTATGTATTTGTCCATTGAAGGATAAAATAGTTTTATATTGATGTAATTATTTTAAATTGATATTATGAATCATTTGTAGGTTCATTTTACTCTCCAATTTACCACCTACATTTGTGTATTACAAATACATACAGAACTAACGAGGTTAATTCATTAAAATGATTCCAACAACTGCTCCAATATTAATTCAAAAAGATTATAACTTTTTTTCCCAATAAAATACTTTTATTTCTGTCACAAAACATTTGACAGAGCTTCCAAGTTGAAGACCAATGGACGGTGAACCTCAATCATTTACAAATGTAGGCTTATTATTACAAAAAATAACAATACAATTATTCCAAAGCCGATGTTGGTGTGGTGTCATATAGTTCTTAAATTCATTTATTGTGTTAAAGTATTCATTTTAGAAGTTCTTTCTCATTTTCTGATAAAAACATGACTTACTGCATATATTTTCCATAGCCTCAGGGTACCGATTCTCGAACGGAACCAATTCTCGAACGATTTTTATAAATTATAAAATTTACACACGGTGGAATAGTTGAATTTCAAGGACCACAATGGAAATAAGGGATATTACTCTTTTTTGTGTAATCCTTGGCGTTAGTGTGCATGCCATAGTGCATTCTATGCATGTACTTTTCAATTATGATTGTTTTTACTTCATATTGTTTTATGTACATGTTGTTTCGATGCATTGTGAGTATGTATGCTATCTCCGAAATAAATCTATCTATCTATCTAATTTGAAATCGGGTCCTATTTAAGTAAGTCCAATATGAATACATTCTATTTGCAAACTTCCATTTTGACAGCCTCTTATAAACACAACTGCAGACAAAGATTCATTGAACCAAGTAAAAGTTTAATATTTAACACGAAAATGCTACAAGCTGAAGTTGTAAAGACAACTAAATCACCCAGAATTCCTGATTATTCTCGGCATCACTCTGTCCAGCTGTGGAGGATTGTTTGCGGAACTTCTCTTGTAACTCGGTGAGTACAATATTATTTTAAAGGCTTAGGTTGCAATCAACTAAGTTGTTTTATGATCAATTCGTACTGAAGCCAACTCGTAACTCGGTACCATTCAACCACATTTATAACTCGGTACCATTCAACAACATTTATTGAGAATCATTATACTGATAAATATAGTACATCTATTTAGATTTAATTTTCTCTCTCTCATTTAGACAAATGACACGAAAAAATTCAAATAAATGCTCAGTCTGTGCTCTACAAGCAGTAGTTAGAGAAGTCAAAAAAGGAAAATGTTTGTCCAAAGTATCAATTAGTATTAATCTTTTGATTAAATGAACAAAATATATTTGTAATGATTATCCACGTCAGTTGCAATGTAAATGAATTTATTTTACCAGTTTATGTGTGTTGCAAATGTCTGGTGGCTTGCATGAGTGAGCGTTCGATAATTGGTTCCGAATCGGTTGCAAAATGTAAACATTACCAACTTCATTTGACCAACGGTAAGGTCGAGTTATTAATACTTGTTTTCTTAACATTTTATAGTTTCAGAAAGAGAAGTCTTTTACATGAAATATCAGCTTAAAACTAGAAACAGTTTGACAAATTAAATAAAATCGGTAAAAAATTCGAGAATTGGTACCCTGAGGCTATCAGTAATCAGCGCTTTTGCCATAGCCCAACCAGTAACTGCGCATGCAAGAAAAATACAGATTGTAAGCAATAACAATCAACTCGTCTATATAACGATCAACTTGTCTATATGATGAATCAGCATACAATTAAATGCTTCCCTTCATTGATGCACATACCTTTTTCTTCATCCTGTTTTAGAAACAGATCTGTCCCACTTATCGCCTAAAGTTCTTGAAATTCTTTCTTTGAGGTCTCATTGCAGACATGATGTCATCACATGGAAGAAGAACCTGACGGAAAAAATTTAAGTTACCTATTGCACAAAACATTTAGCTTTTTAGGCCTGCAACAAATTTGTTCAGCATCTGTACAATGTACAATGCTGTAGGGTACGAGCTTAGAATAGGTACGAACTGACCAGTTACCGATTATGATTCACAAAACAACAATCAATGAAATCGTATTTCGCAAATACTAATGAAAATTGAATACTTTTTCTGTTTCCAATAACGTTGCCATTGAGTTAATTTCCACATCACCTAAAACTTGTAAAAGGTTAGCTTTGAAAATGTTTATTTTGATACAAGCAAGGACGAATGACATTTGTTAGTAAAATCGTATCTGTTTATATACGAAAATAAGCAATTTAACCGACAACGTGCGCTTTATTTCATACAAGAAGAACATTTATTATTTAACCGCCTAATATCGCATTTAAAATTAACGTATTCAGCATACAAATACCTTAAATTGTATTTCCCATCTGAATCACGGTCTTGGAGGACATTTTGGAAAACGCGCGCATGCGCACAATTACTGGAGCAAAATGTGTGAGACATAAAAATGGCAACATCGCGCAAGAGTGTACGGCAACACACAATCGCGAATAAAAACCGCCAAGTCAATTCCATGGTAAAAATACATTTTTTAAAAAGTTAATGTTAAATTTAGCCCAAAAAAGCAAAATGTCAAAGTCACTACCAGGTTTTGTGTAGTGGGTTGCCAATATGTAGTGGGTTGTTTGGTGTGTAACGATAGACCGGTAGTGGGTTTCCACCATTTACAAACACACACACACACACACACACACACACACACACACACACACACACACACACACACACACACACACACACACACACACACACACACACACACACACACACACACACACACACACACACACACACACACACACACACACACACACACACACACACACACACACACACACACACACACACACACACACACACACACACACACACACACACACACACACACACACACACACACACACACACACACACCACACACACACACACACACACACACACACACACACACACACACACACACACACACACACACACACACACACACACACACACACACACACACACACACACACTCAATCCGATAGATTAGCTAATTATCAGATATTTATGCTACATGATACGTGTTTAACTTGTCAATTAGTATGCATTTACTATAGATCTAATGCAGATTTGTACCAAGTTGTTAAAAATGTAAACAGGTAAATGATAAGATGGCAATCGATAAAACTGTTTGTATGCTATTTGTACCCAAAATAAGACTAGTCCAATGTGTTTTTCGCCATTTTAGCTGCATTAGGTTAACCGATTATCGGATAATATTGCAAACGTTCTATAAATCATTTATAGATAATAATTATAATGTCGTTACATATATTTATGTGAATTTAACTACGATTTGTTGACATCTTTGATTAACTTAATCTTTTAAAGTAACCACTAACATATGGCAAAACGATATCATCTTGGATGTAGTTGCATGAAGACACAGTTATAGTGTTCAGCGGAGCATAATGTATTGATACATACGGTTCTTGCGTGGAGAACTTTTACCAAATTGTGAAGCCTCAAAATTGAAAAAGAATGTATCCTAGATCATCCTCGATGTTATCGTTTTTTTCAGTGGTGATAATGATTTTGATCATAGTGTTGTTGTTTTTCTTGGTGTTATTGTACTTTATACGAACATGTATGTAATTAGTCTTCTTTAGAGAAAAACAAATCGGCTCGCACAAGTGCAAATACAAACCCACACGCGCACACACGCACGCGCATACACGCACGCACGCACGCGCACAAACCAAACACACACACATTCACACACAATACCGCGTGCGCACACGCACGAACGAATGCACGTACGCTTTTCTGGCATGTTTGTACGTTTTCATCCACAGATAGACATCCATATTAGTTGAGCTTAATGACTAATAGAAAAGAAAAAATGACAAAAGTAACAAAACCACGCAAAAAAAAATAATACACTCACATTGAACATGTAGTATATATATATATATATATATATATATATATATATATATATATATATATATATATATATATATATATATATATATATATATATATATATATATATATATACATATTTACACTCATGAACTAATTATATTCATTTTTTTTATAAATATTTCATTTATACAGAAACTAACGACCACGCACTATTTTTTTTTCTATACATGTTATTCATGTCTTTAAACTCGTTTTTAACACAACTCTCTCATCTTAATAGGCAAGATCCATTATACAATAAAATAATAAAGCTATTTGAAAACAATAAAAATGTGTGAAACAATATGCTCTCTCAATGTCAGAGGTTTAAACAACAGTGATAAAAGGAAAAGTCTGTTTAAATGGTTTGATGAAAATAGTTGCACAGTGTGTTTACTACAGGAGACACATACCAGTGAACTATAAAAAACTCAATGGCAATCTGAATGGAATGGAACAAGCTTCTTCAGTGGTAAAAAGTCAAATAGTGAGGGCTTGGGTATTTTAATAAAAAACAGGGACAATGTAAACATAGATGATTTTAAAGAATTAATACCAGGCAGACTTTGTACAATAGATATTAAAATAAATAACCAAGAATTAACCTTAATAAATGTTTATGGCCCAAATAATGATGACACAAGTTTTTTTGAACAACTTGAAATGCATCTTCTTCAAAATTTGGACAAAAATTATATAATATGAGGAGACTTTAACACAATCCTAAACCCACAACTATAACAGAAAAACGGTAAACAAGACACACATACAAAATGTAGAAACACAATAAATAACATTATAAATTCATGTAACTTAATTGACATATGGCGAGCATCTCATCCGGAGCAAACACGTTACACATGGCACTCAGAATGAAAACCAGCCATATTTTGTAGACTCGATTACTTTTTAATTTCAGAAAATTTATGTAACATAATAAATAGATTCAAAATAAAACCAGGCTACAAAACAGATCATTCACTAATAGAAATAACTATCGATAACAAAATACAAGACAAAGGACCTGGATACTTTAAATTAAATAATACTATACTGCTAAAAGAAGATTATCAAACACAAATCAAACATGAAATAAAATCAGTAGTAGAACTTAACAAAAATAGTAATCCAAATACCTTATGGGAGCTGATAAAAGGGACTGTGAGAAACGTTAGTATAAAATTTTCATCTATGACAAAAAAAAATCAGGAGAAAGAACATCAAATTATCGAAAAATTAGAGACATTAGAAAAACAATAAAACAATAACACTGCTGATGATGAAAACATTTTAAACTCAATTAGAGACACAAAACAAGAATATGAAAATATTATAGAAGAGAAAATAAATGGCATGTTAATTCGAGCAAGGGCTATACACATTGAACAAAATGAAAAAAAATCTAAGTACTTTGCAAATTTAGAAAAACGACATTATGAAAGTAAAACCATACATAAACTGAATATAAACAACACAGAAATCCGAGACTCAAAAACTATATTAGACGAACAGAGTAAATTTTACTCAAACCTTTACAGTAAAAAAACACATTTAACGTACAACAATAGTATTACATCAACTTTTTTTGAAACACACATACAACAACTCACAGAGTCTGATAAACAATCATGTGAAGGCCTCATAAATGAAAACGAGTGTCTTACTGCTTTAAAAGAAATGGGTAATAACAAAAGTCCTGGTTCAGATGGATTATCAGCAGAATTTTACAAAGTTTTTATGGGATGACATAAAAATATATTATCTGAATTCTATAAACCACTCATATGTAACTGGAAACTTAACCCAACTTCAAAAACAAAGCATCCTCACACTCATTCCAAAGCCAGTTAAAGATTTAGAGTCACTAAACAATTTGAGACATTTAAGCTTATTAAATACTGATTATAAAATTGCAACAAAAGCAATAGCTAACATCATCTCAAAAATTATATCGTCAATAATAGCGCCAAGACAAACTGGATTCGTGAAAGGTCGTTATAAAGGTGAAAACATAAGGACCATTTTTGAAACAATCCACTACTTAAACAATAAAAACAAACCAGGCTTGCTCATTTTTGCAGATTATGAAAAGGCCTTTGACAGTTAGGACCACGACTTTATGGTTCAATGTCTTGTAAAGTATAACTTTGGGCCTGAGCTGATACAATGGATAAAGCTTTTCTACAACGACATAAATACTATAATAATCAATAATGGCCACTTTTCTGAGCCAATAGCCATACAACGTGGTGTAAAACAAGGATGTCCCTTGTCAACAACCCTTTTTATTCTCAGCATTGAAATACTGTCAAACTATATCGAGAGAAATGAAAATATTAAAGGAATAAAAGTAAACGACCTTGACATAAAACAAACCCTTTTTGCAGATGACACAACATACTTCATTGATGGAACAATTAACTCATTCACTGCTTTAATAAACGCAATACAAGACTTTAGTGAAATATCCGGCTTAAAACTAAATACCCAAAAATCAACAGTCATGCGTGTTGGTTCACTAAAATATTCACTAATTAAATTTAAGGAGTACAAAAGCTTTATCTGGACCTCTGAAGGAGCTAAAACGCTTGGTTTCTATTTCACAAATGACGAAAATCTCGATATGGTAAAAAACATTCAACCAAAATTACAAGAATTTACAAAATGCCTAAAAACATGGGAACATAGAAAATTAACATTAATGGGAAAAGTCACTGTTGTCAAAACATTTGCGCTGCCCAAAATAATGTACTATCTGACCATGCTTCCAACCCCTAAAAATGATACCATACAAACAATTATTAAAAATATTTTCCAATTTATGTGGAATGGCAAACCTGAAAAAATCAAAAGAACAACATTAGTTAAACCTTTTGAACAGGGTGGACACAATTTAATAGATATACATGCTTTTATACATTCCAATAAGGCTAGTTGGGTCAAAAGATTGACAGACACAAATAATAAAGGCCAATGGAAAATCTTTTACCAGAAAGAATTAAATAAATATGGTGGCGATCTGGTGTTTGAGTGTCCTTTAGAAGAAAAACATATTATCACCAATTTTAAAAACGAATTTCTTAGAGATATTCTCTTATCATTGAACAAAGTTAAATCATATGATAAAGCAGGACACATCAATAAAACAATATTATGGAATAATTCATCAATAGAACAGAACAATCAACATACATTTTTCTACAGTAATTGGTATAACAGAGGCATTAAATTCTTAGAACACATATTTGACTTCAGGTCGAAAACCTTTTACAACTTTGACACATTTAAATATTTGTACGATATTCCTACAAATGATTACCTCAAGTATTACACACTCATCAAAAGTATCCCCAAAAGCTACAAACAAAAACTAAGTGAACAAGATTTTTTTAACTACAGCCATGACACATTACTTGAAAAGGTGCTAAGTACAAAGAAAGCATGCACATATTTATATAACCTACAACAAACCTTTGAAAATAAAACTAAACAGCAGCAAACATGGGAAAGCATCATGACTTCGTATAACTACAATATTGATTGGACGAACACATATCAAATACTAGTACCATTTAAAGCAACTATTGACAATAACTTACGCAACTTTCAATACAAAATTCTCCAACGTACATTACCTACTAATGCATACCTGTATAAATGCAAATTAACACCTTCAAATCTATGCTCATTCTGTGCTAGTTATTAAGAAAGTTTAATACATATTTTGTATGAATGTAATATTGTTCAACCAATATGGAGAGATCTTGAATACTATTTAGCAAGTAAAGATATATACATTGACTTTAACGTGCTTGACATAGTATTTGGGACAAAAAAAGGTGGTGCAAATAATATGGTAATTAACTACATACTCATTCTTATGAAATCATATATATTCAGTGATAAAAATAGACACGAATCTCTAAATATTGAGATTTTCAAAAAAGCTCTCTCAATGAAAATAAAATTGGAAGAAATAATAGCGTTTGAAAGAAATAAAATAGACTTACACAAAAACAAATGGCAGAAATTTGTCACACTCTAAATGATCTTGCCTATATCGTAGTATTCCTTTCCCTCTTACCTTTTCCATTTTTTCCCCTACTGAAACCCCTTTAGAAATTTTCTATCGTCCTTCACATTTTCTTTTTATATATAATATTTTAGCATCATCTCTAAAATTAACTTCAACTTTTATGCAGAAATGTATATAATATGAACATACTTTAATAACAATAATTGATATGTAGATGTTGTCAATGTATAACCTTGTTTTCATATGTATAACCTTGTTTTCATATGTATACGAGATGTATGTTTAAATTGAAAAAAGTAAAAAGACATATTTTAAAGCTTTATATTCACACAAAGTTTATGATATTCGGTTATATTTAACAGCATATTTTGAAAACACGCGGAAGTAAACATGTGTTGAGTTTAAACACACACGGGTTTGTTTAAGTTTCGTGTTTATATCTAACGAATGTTTTGTATTGAGTTTGAAATAATCAAGAAAAGTAGGAAGTAGTAGAAGATTTTAGAATTACGAAATCAATTACTAAATTTGTGTATACGTGTGTAGGACTACTACAAAATTAGAACGGGAAGTAGGTTATGAAGATACACCATGCAGTTTTTATTTCCGAAGTTTGTATGGGTGTTATTCTTGTCGACACTTTCTGGTAAGTCTGGCAGTTTGTTTTATTAGGTCCATTTTAAGCTCATTTGATCTTGTGAATGATCTGGTGCATCTTCAAATGTATTGCGAAATCACTTTTGGACAAACCCTAATTTTATCACGCTAGACGTTACATGTTATTTTAACCCAGTTGTACAGATCTGCTATGTTTCTCTTGTCTGTCGCTTACTGTTTGATGCCTTCAATTGCATTTAAGGACGTTTTTGTTTTATTTATCACAAGCGACATTCACAACATATTTTTTTTTTCTGAACAGATTGTTATAAAAAATTACATGAATGATGTAATTTGGTGACCCGCTATAAAAGTTGCCCCGATGGCTCGGGGCTTCTGCATACATAGATCACTAGAGTTTAAAATAGATTATGTAATCACATTCAGTGCGTAACATCTTATAGGGCTTTTCTACGACATTCGTTAAGATAATTATACTGTTGTAAGTTGGCATTTTGCATCATATGGTGTTACTCTTTAACGAATTTCCAAATCAGTCCCGAATAAATCAAAACGCCACTGAGACATATTATTTCATTACCGAAATACCTTTGAAACTGGTCTGTATCACACACAACTGGACTCAGTGGTGTAATAGTTACCGTGTAACATAATATAGTGGCATAGTTGTGTTTTATTCAAAGCATCCCCTTGAGGAAAAAAAGCCACGATTGTGGACGTAGTAATTAAATGTTTTATATTGCATATTATTCTATTACCAATAAATTCATCAAATGGGCATTTTTCATATGTACCACTGACCGTTCAATATAGTCCGGTATTGGATCCAAAAATTTGTATTTTGTTCATATTGGACAGTTGAGTACAAGTGCACTAAGCAATTGTTTTATAACGATAAAAGCCGTAATCGAGAAATCGAGTATCTTAATGAAAAATAATTGATTCTTAGTATAATGCAATTTCTAATCTATACATTTATCATGAATATATTTAATAAGTTTCACAGGTTATCGTGCTGCAAATAACGATTATACATGCATATATTTCAGCATTACAATCAAACAAAGAGCTTAAGAAATGGATCTAGAAAAAAAGCTTATTAGACGTTTAAACTGTACAATACGTGATATATTTGAACGGCTCGACCAATATGACTTCAAACCGCGTGCTCGTCCAAATATATAATCCTATTGTACAGTGAAACGTCTAATTACCTATAAATATTGGATTGCAACTTTTCTGAAGCCATAAAGCAAAGCTTTTGCATGTGGTTTGTGGCATCAGATTGCAGACTTTCCGTTTTCCATGTATGGTTTGATTAACAAGGTTGTCTATTAATGTGGTTTAGTAGAAATAACATCAAATGCGATAGGGTGTTCGAATGGACTATAAAGGTATCTCCGTACTTTACTGATATCCTTTCATTCGCAAGGCGTTTCGTATTAAAAGTATTTCTAAATGCAAACTCGTTTCTTAAAGTAATCCATAGATCATTCACTTGTCATTATAAATGCCGTTTGAAAAAGTATGTCATTTGTTTTTAAGTGCAAACGTTATTTAGATGTTTATATGACGTTTTCATATAACGCTTTCGTACTTATTGTATTTAAGAGATAACAATTATTTTACTATAAAGGGTATAACACAACGTTAATAACGTCAACATTGACTTCGGATACATATGATGTCTTCGTAAACAGCAGCATAATGTTAACATGCTCAACGTCAGCTGCGCCGTTTGCTGTCGTGTGGTTCAAAACAGAAAAAGGATCAGCACGTGCGGACACGGTCATTAGTCTAAAGTTGGTGAACGAAACCAATTCGTGCCAAGCAAACAACAATGCTATGAAATGTTCCTGCTCTTCATCACAGGTTTATTCATGTTCAATAAAGTCGGTGAATGTAACAAATGACGGCCAAAGCTGGATGTGCAAAGCTATAAATCATAATTATGTGTCCGGTGAAAGCAGCAACGTCTTCACACTCAGATTAATATGTAAGTATACATTATGTCAATGTTCTCATTAACACCCTTATGGTTCCTAAACACGTGCGTTTTCCTACGTCATTAAGTCAAAAGTAATTGAAGTGACTTAAAAAGCATATCATGTTTTTTGTTAAGTTAATTGCAGCAGTGTAATGCATATACATTACAATTTAATGTAGTAGCGAATCTTTTTTCTATTTGTAAAAGAGGAAACGTGTTATTTTTTGCATACGTAAACAAGCATTGTTTAGTAAACGTCTCCATCATATAGTAATCTGAAATTGAAGTGTTCATGTCAGGTTATCTAGAAAACGTCGCGATACATCTCCACGAAACTCCGGGGTGTTAAGGCGTGTTTGAAAATTTATGTTATTGATTTCATTTCAATAGTGTAATATTATTTACATTACACGAACCAAATAAAAATGAAAGCAAAAGGAATCCGAATCTTTTGAAACGCAAAGCTTATTGATTAAGCTCGACATTACTTTATATTGTTAAATAACGATAATGGATAAAATTATTAAAACACATCGTTCTATTTTCAGTACCTCTAACGTCCTTGACCATTGTACCACAGACGTCGGTTGCGTACCCTGTTTTTAATGTCGTATCTACCTTCACATGCATCACGTCATTGAGCCGGCCTGCGGCTAGTATTCAATGGTTCAATGACAACAGAAATATAACATACCTTGCTAACTATTCACACAATGATGACGTCGCAAGAAGTGATTTGCAATATATTTCAAATTTGAACGGGTACAGTGGTGGAAATATATCCTGCATTGCAAAGTATAATTTCAAATCTATCACTAACATTCTAATCGCCAACACGAGTATTGAAGTACAGTGTAAGTAGTTAATGATCGTTCGATTGCATTGTATGCTCTGGGTTTGTAAGTATTTTTGACTTTATATTGTATGGAAACGTTATGTACATTGCAGAGTGTTTTATAATAATTATGGAAAATGAATGTTGCATACATTTTTATTAAACGTATTTTAAACCTAAATTGTTGGGATGTTGTTTACAGTTCCTGTTTCTAAGCCAATAGTGACTATCAACAATATAAGCTTATCAACAGCGCCCTTAATACGGGAAGGCAGACTGGTGCATTTAAATTGTTTCTCCTCCGGATATCCGCCTGCTCATTATCAGTGGACTTATCCCGCTGGACAATCGACCGGTGCTATTCTGAATATACAATTTACCCGAAATAACGGTAGGGTGTCATGCATGGCACATAACGTTTTGCGTACACTAGATGGCGTCAATACTGCACAGGCTACAGAGGAGATAAGTGTATTCAACATTAACGTACTATGTAAGTTAGATAAAAGACATATGCATATACTACAACAATTTCTGCACATCAGAAAAAATATCTCTATTAAGATATTCGCTGTTCAATGGTGCATAGTTGCCAGTATTTTAATAATACTATAAAAATACGCAGTTAATACATTTCATTATACGTGGTTGTATTTTTGTTAAATTAAATTGAATTAAACAGAATCTACTATTACAGATCCACCAGTCAGAGCAAACTTATCAAACAAAGACAATAATGTTGAAATCATTGATAGCACAATAAGAGTAGAGAGAGGTGACAACGTCAACATTGTCTGTTCGAGTGACGCAAATCCCCCGGCTACGGTATTCTGGCATGGACAACTGGATGTTTCAGCAACATTGACCGTCACAAGTGTACAACATGACGCTTTATGGACTTGCCAAGCTACAAACTATATTACCGAATTTGATGGAGTAATATCAACGTCAACAGTAACAAGAAACATATCCGCGAGAGTATTAAGTAAGAACCGGTGCACATATTTAGAGTTTACTGCTAAGTTTATATTAGTGATTATATTTGCTGAATCATTAATACATATTTTTTCTGTCTGTAGATGGTCCTGGTGTTCCTACATTCACGTATACAATTCTTACAAACTCAACTGCACGTTGGAATGCGTTACATGATTCAATTAAAGTCATAGTAGGAAGTACCATCAGTTTGATGTGCTCCGTTAACAGTGTTCCGAACTCGACATACACCTGGGATACAGGGCACGAAGGGAGCATTATAACGATAGTGAATATAACGCGAACAACGAACACACTATACAATTGCACGGCAACGAATGTTATCGAAACATCATTTAAAGGAAATGTTATTGGCAGAAACTATTCTTCCGCAAACCTTGATCTACTCTGTAAGTATAACCTTACATGTGAGTTTGAACAAGGATCGTATACTTTTGTAAATAAAACCTTCCTTTTCAAAGGCATATGCTTTAATTTTTTAAGACGGCCCTGCGACCATAGAAGTCAAGTACAACAACGTCACACCAATAGAGAATACATTTAAAATCATTGAAGGATGGTCGTTCACAATATTATGTTCGGCCAGCAGTAATCCAGCTCCTCGATATTCTTGGTTTGGTCCTGCAGCTGGAGAAGGGAATGTTCTGATCATAAGAAATGTGAGAACTGACATGAACAGAAATGTAACATGTAAAGCAGATAACAACATGGTAGATAGTGAGGGGAATAGTGTTATCGGGACAGCACACATAACCGTATCAATGGACGTGTTATGTAAGAACAGATAGCCTATGGTTATTAATATTTGCTCACCATGTCTGCTCATAGATTGAGCATCGCAGGTATTTATTGGAATTTCGTCTAGCCATTTAGTATTACATCATACGAATATTATAATAACGATACTCCGCAGTTATAGGATGTAGTTCCGTTGTTTAAAGTAACATTACTATTCAAAATCAACGAAAATTTCGTACAATTGTTCGTAAAATAAACTTAACCAATTAAAATCAGTGTTCCTAATGACAATTGCCGAAATTTCAACTTCAGATGTGGTCTGGTAAAATAGATGTTTGAAGATACAAATTGCTCGTTTTTATTATTGTTTTAAATATCTATTCATACGACACATGAACACTAAACTGGTGTTTGTGTGTCGTATGAATAGATATATTCGCGGGAATTAATTGTGGCCACAAATAAATAAAAACGAGCATTTTGTATCTACAAAAATCTATGTAATCATACCACATCTAGCGTTGAAATTTTGGCTATTGCTATAAGGAACACTGATTGTTAAGGTGTTCACTTTATTTTACGATATACTTAACGAAATTTTCGTTGATTTCGAGCGTTATAGAGACTTTAAGTTTGTACAATACTCATACTCAAATATTAAATAAGATTGCGTACTATAGTTATGTGCACACACATATGACTAATCGCTTTTACAGACTCGCCTCATGTTAAACATCTACAGAACCAAACCGTGCTACTCAACTCTTCTCTCACAGTTGTGTGCAATTTGACTAATGTTGGTAATCCACCAGCCTCAATCTTTTCATGGATAAGGACAGACAATAACCAAGTGGTGGGGACTGGAAAAACACTTACAATAAACAGCATTGGATTGGCAGATGAGGGAACATACCAGTGTACTGCTTCGAATAGTATGCAACCAATAGGAAATAAAGCTGTGCTTGGAATTAGTCATTCAACATTCTTTTTATATGTCGAATGTAAGATAATATATTTATTTCGTATGCATGTACACTCAGTTGTTAAAATCATTAAGCATTACACACAGAAATATCATAATGCTGGCATTATATACAATGTCATGTGCGATTCCATCCATTCGATAAAACGTGTTCCGTATCTGTGTACAATTACTCCGTCTACGAAGCACAATTAGCAAATCATTACATAATGTTGGTATAATGTATATATTGAAAATATGTAACACGATACGATAGGTGATTAACTATATACTTGTGTAATTCGAAATTCAGTGTTTGATGCCAGTTTGTTAAAATTTTTAAAATCGAACACGTGCGCAATATTAATTACTGTGTACAATTAAATATGTCACGTTTTTTTTCAATGTTTCTCTCAATGTTTGTGGAGTACGCAATGTCAAAATACTAATATCTGGACTTTGCCTATTGTTTTATTTGTGTTATAAGTAACATATTTACACATTCTATTCCAGACGGGGCATATATACGGGTCTTTGAAGCAAATTAATCACACAATAGCATCATTGTTCACCAGGACGAGACAGTAGAGCTACTGTGTGATGCAGATGGTGACCCCGAGCCTATTGTTCGTGTAATGAATACTACCCGTGGAAATGATAGTACCTTAGTTGAAATAAAAGGACGGAAAGTTAAATATCGCATTCAAAAAGCAAAATGTGAATATGATATTGGAAACTACACGTGTTCGGCTTATAATCGTTATAATGAAGGGAGGCAGCTATTTGCACTTTTCGTTTACTGTAAGTATATTTTACCAAACACAATAGTTTTTTTCATTTAGAGGAAATGAATATAAATTAATATATATATATTGTTTGTAACAGGCTCACCTAGAGTATCGCCATTTTCTCATTCAATTACAACATTGTACAGAGCGCCTAACGACACTGTGTTGTTCACATTCACAATAATTGCATATCCTGAACCGACTTCACAAGACGTCGTTTGGTACAAGCGAGATGATGAAAGTTGGAGGGTTTTATCTGACGGCATCAACTTTCTGGTCACAATCTCTGAAGATAGCATGCAGACACAGCTAAAGATATTCCATGTGCAACTTGAAGATTATACCGACTACATGGTGAACGTTTCTAACACGTTGGGTTCAACTGTGGATGTGTTTACTTTAAAAGCACAGTGTATGTACATGACTCATTAAACTCCTCAAATGTATATTTGACATTTTACCAAACTGAATTTAAATATATTGTTTAATATAATGAATGCAGCTCAAGTATTATATTCATCTATTTTGTCGATTGTTTATAACAGCGAAACCAGAAGTTCCGATACGATTGCAAGTAGGCACAATTGGAAAAACGGAACTTGTTCTCAAATGGATCCCTGGTTTTGATGGCGGGGACAGTCAAACATTTACTATCAGATACAAAAAATTAGGCGATGGAAGCTGGATGGTTATTCCCATACACATTTCTCACTATGAATGGACAGTCGATGGTTTAAAGTCGGGAACGACATACCAAATTCAAATGATGGCACAAAACAAAATAGGAAAGTCGAATTGGACAGAAGCAATACACGTAATTACTCTACTGGACACAGGTGCATAATATACTTACCGCATTATGATTTAGTACTAAACATCATACACGCATAGCTAGCCCATATGTGTCCTATGCGTATATCTATTTGTTTTCGTTGTTTGTTATGTTTTGTGCTTCGTCTTGGAATAAACGGATATACTATGCATGTAAAAACAAAATCTATATTTAAATAGCATTTATTCCCGGTTGTATCAGCTTGTGATTTGCTTTGGTATTGCCTGCAGTAATAAAATGTGTGTATTTTTCAGTAAGCAGTGACTCTTCAACATCCGCTCTTGGTGGAGCTGTAGGTGGAATATTTGGAGTTGGTGTCATAATTGCAGTGTCCATCCTGATCTGGCGGTACAGATCACATGGTAAAGTTTTAATGTATAGTAGTATACCAATTGTCTGTCAAACAGTTCAGTTAAAGGCTGTATAACTGCATTATACCTAAACTCGATTAATAATCTTTAATTCAGTATCCGCTTGTACATATTCAAGAATTATAATACATGCATTATAAAATGTACAATACGTATTCTAAATAACACTTTTATATAATGCATGATAATGGCAATGAAAATGACCATACGTAATTATACAGTTATCAAAACCATTCACGTTCAAAATGTACATAACTTCGTACGTGTTCGTAATAACAGGGCTAAACACAACAAAGCAATGCCTAACGAAAAGGAACCCAGTTGAGAAGTATGAAGATCTGGTCCGAGGACAGTAAGTGAATGCATACTTACACTTCACTTGATATGTTTGTTTTTGCAAATCTTACTATATACGAATAAATAAAGTATGCTTTAATAACGCCAAAACACGTGATTTTGACCTGATTTTCGTGTAAGACACCAGGAGATTGCCGTATAAAGTAGGTGGTTGTGAACGTTATAATCTGAACTATGAATAGCATATGTATTTACGTGACCGCTAACTATTTCTTATTCTTCTTCTTATTTTTTCTTTTATACCTGATGATAAAATATGACATTTCTGCAGTGAAATAACAGCAGTGAAAATAACACAATTGTTCTTTGCGCCGATGAAAAGAGCAAATTTTCGGAATTCCTTTTTCTATTTTTAGATTATCATATCAAGATGTACTTCCCTTGTTTATATCCTTGTTTATATTTTTTCTATGATCATGAGTGAAACAAAATCGATATTCCACCGAATCCAACATTTTCTTTTAGTTTTATGTTTTTTTACCGTTTATTTACATTGTAAAAGAGTTTAACTGAAGAATTTCCCTGGAATAATGACGTAATTTCGTCAACAAAATTACGTAATTTCGTCAACAAAATGACGTCATATCAATGTATTGAGGCACGCCACGGGAGAAACTCCGAGAAAGGGTAACTTTTCAGCAAAAGGGAAACAGCTGTTAATTATTTTCTTGATAAAGGGGCATAAAAGAAACAAAAAATGTGTTCATGTCAGTGTAAGATCGTTTGTTATTTCACTCGTGATCAAAGAAAAATAATATTTTTTCTATGATCACTCGTGAAATAACAAACGATCTTACACTGACATGAACAAATATCCTCTATATCATTTTATCATACAATATTCTACAGATGTTCACACTATGTTTGCATTTAGGGGCAACACCGACGTCCCATCAACAGGTGGAAGTTATGAAACATGTACCATCGGTAAGGCCTAATTCTATAAATTAATAATTCGTGTAAAATACTTCACGTGTAGAATTTTTTTACGGATATATATGCCGTATGAATAGTAATTTTGATTGTTTACACGTGTTGGTTTAAATTAAAAGACAACACGTCAGACAATGTTGACCTTGATATCGCTTAAATTATCGTTCGATGTTCTAGCAGCCTCAGCACACTCCCGTCATGCCAATCAGTATGAAACACTTGAGGAGCTTGAATTTCGTGAATACTCGAGGATTTCGGCGTGTTATTCTCAACAAGACAATGCTATGTCTGCAAAGATGTACGCATCGGGGCAAACTGATGCGTCAACGAATGACCCGGACTACCAAAATTAACATAAATAAATGAATGAATGTGCTGGTATTTTTATAGTGTTTTTTTTTTTATCTTACGTGCAGGTAAAATTAGCTACACGGAGTTACCCCATTTGCTTATTGTGATAGAACTTTCTATACGTGAACATTATTTAAAACATGCAAGGAAAACATGAAAGATGTTTGCTCTTTCATTGATAGTTATTTTAAAGTATAAAACACTGTATCTGATAGTTGAATATGTATTTAGAATGTTAAATAATCGATATTGTGCGAAGTTATCGTATTATCTAATACTCTTTGACTTAATAGCATTTTTGATATTGTGTATTAATACTGATTGTTTTTTAAGTTGAACACGTGTAAACATAACACTGTACAATTGTTGGTGTAAAATCGATGGCACGTATTGCATGTATGTGTTGCATTCTGTTTTAATGTATTTAGCATTTCAGTGCATTACATAAATAAATGAATGAATGTGCTGGTATTTTTATAGTGTTTTTTTATCTTACGTGCAGGTAAAATTAGCTACACGGAGATACCCCATTTGCTTATTGTGATAGAACTTTCTATACGTGAACATTATTTAAAACATGCAAGGAAAACATGAAAGATGATTACTCTTTCATTGATAGTTATTTTAAAGTATAAAACACTGTATCTGATAGTTGAATATGTATTTAGAATGTTAAATAATCGATATTGTGCGAAGTTATCGTATTATCTAATACTCTTTTATTTATGTAGTACCAAATAGCTGCCAAGTGCGTGTTATTTTTACATAAATACTGCTTGTTTATATTTCACAACATGATTTAAAAAATTGTAAAACAAGGATTGAAAATAAACCAAACGCTTATGTCAGATGGAATGGTACGCACACGTTTGTTCACTGGTTTCATATTAATGGATACATACAAACAGATGTGTGTACTAATATAAATGGATTATAATATGTGACTGTAATTGAATAACAAGGTTGATGTCGTTTAAATAAGTTAATAATCAAATGTGGGGGATTTGTGGTAAACATGTTCAGAATATTCTAGATCAGCAAATAAGCGTTGAAATGCGTAAGTACAACATTAACTTTTTAAAACTGAAATAATTTCATGTTTGAGACGTCATTTCCCCAACACAAAGGCATTCAAAATAACATATTCATATCTACAATATAGTTTTTTTTTATTTTGCAAATATATGCTATGATTATTTCACCCATGAAACAATTTAGTTCATTCCATGAACATTTTTTTCTTATATATTACCATAAGCGCATTTTGTTCTACCAAAACAAATCCGAAAGCAATATCTTGTTTGATTTAGGGAACATGACTGATTTGAGTTTTTGTTTAAAGACATGCACACGGCTAAAATGCAATCGCTTCGTTACATCGGAACCAACATAACGGAAAATATGTCGTCAGTGTATGTTTTAGGATAGTGTTACCGGCTTATAATGAACATGAACCAGACCAGACCAGGTTCATAAGTATATGTAAATTTGTGCAAAAATACATTATTTTTTATTTATGCTCATCATTGGCGTACGTTGTAATAATAGTTTTCACAATAAATAGTTCAATTTATTTTAAGAACATGCCTACAATGCTTCCATGTGCATTTTAGTGAACATTATAAAAACGATAAGCATTTGTTATTCAATCAGTCAACGGTTACTTGGATGAACATGATTTTTTCTTGTAAGATAGCATATTAGCATTTATGGCACAACATATTGTAAGAATGAGACCAATTGGTATTATTTGCGGTGCTTCTTTAAAGATAATTAAAAGCATAACAATATAAATTAAATGATTTGTATTACAAAAAAATAAATATGTTAGCAAGCATTTTTACAAAGAAACATGTGTTATATAATGAGACAGTCAAAAATAGACACTGATATAAAATATGTGTTTAAACGACAATTTTATAGAGACTCCAGAATCGTTATTGCTATCATGATAATGTCGCAGGGGTGCTATTTTATTACATTTAACCAGAATATTAAATTTTTAATCCGTACGTTCCGCTTATAATAGTGTTTGTTTGAAATCAAATTAATTAGGCTAATCTTCATCCGTTATAAGAATAGCAAGCGTATCGTTCGAATTTTATATATTTTGCGATAATTGATTTTATACAACCGGCATAAAATTAAATTTATATCGTACATTACTATATCATCCTATAAAACGTATGTATCATGAACACTTACACGTGGGCAAATAAATACCTATAAGACTGACATGAAAACATACTCATTTAATCCAGGTTGAGTCTACTGCAAGTTAAATGTAATATTTATAAACCTTTTTTATATTTGCACTAATACAATTATTTGACTTCACAAATTGAATACGTGGCTGAAATTAACACTTTCATTTTGCTGATTTGCTGATTTGCATTCATGCGAGTCAAGTATAGACAATAACTTCCGTACACGTATCATATTTTCTTTTGTTAAATGCAAGTTCATCTTACAAATGTGCATGTTCATGTATACATGATATACTAGTATGGGACTGAAATAAGATCCGAACAATGTTTTGTGAAATACATGCGCTAAGTCATCAACACAGTCAACATACATTAAAATACAACATTCACAATCATGTTCTAAATTTAAGCATTGATTTTAGCCATGTGGTGTTACGGACGATAGTATACGTCTTTGAAAGTCCGTGGATTATGTTTTTCTTAATTACAAAAGGAACACTGGGCTTTAATATATTTTGATTATCAAATTCAAAATGCCGTTGGCGTGACAAGTAATCTTATGCAATATGTATTCAGCATTTGACGCTGTGAACACAGCTAATAGTTATGATACTCATCATGTATTTTAGCATTGTAAATGGCTATCGGAAATGAAACACATTAATATCGGCCTGGAGGTATTAAAGCTTTATATAATATATTGGTGTGTTTAATAGTTCTTAAAAAAACGAATTTGAAATTTATTGGCACATGCACTGTGAATATATTATTATATTTTCGAACGAACATAAAAATCAATCAGTGTATAACAAATATACATATGCTATCACCGTATATCATCACCACCGGAAATAGATGACCAGCGGAGCGAAAGTAAACAAACCAAACATGGAGAGCAGTGAGTATTTACCTAAAATATGTGCTTGGTACCGGTTTGATATTGGTACTTCTCTAAGAAACAGCTTTTCTTTGATGATTACATGGTTTGTCATCGTGTATGGAGTTGATTTCCTATTCTTAATGGCAATATATACCATTTTAACGCTAGTTCTGGTCTTGGTTTGATTATTGTTCGTGGAAATCTATTAAAATAAAATAACTGTAGTGTACGGCGAATAGTTGTTAATGGCAAAAGTCGTGTACGGTGAATAGTTAAAGTCATGTACGGCGAATAGTTGCAGCGTATTGGCATTTTAACACTAAATAAAATAAAAAATAAAAACACAGTTTTCTAAATTATTGACTACAGTCCTTATCAGATCAACAAATGATGTTTAATGAATTGTGATGCGAAATAACAAATTTGTACACATTGTATGAATGGGAAAGTCGGTTATTGCTAACATTCGCTTGGCAGCGCTATGACTCTCTAGGGATCAAGTTTCGCACATTCCATTTAAAACGAGTTAATATAGCTGAATTAAATCATTTACCCTTGCACTTGAAAGGAACAGTAGCGATAATAATCAAATTTTGTTTACTAATCTTCAATTAATATCAGAATCTAATTTTGCTATGCGCCGTACACATCAAGTTCTATTCGCCGTACACAACGAAGTGTATATTTTAGCCAAACATTTGCATACTTACTAGATTGTTTGGCTGAAGCTTGCAAAAACCGATAGTTTTTACAATTCTATTTGCACACCATTGAAAAATTCGGCAAAATTAGTATACTTTCCTCGGAAAAGTAAAAAAAGATGTCCTAATAAACTTAACTTTCGGTACCAGGTAGCTGATGATTGATCTATTTCAACGCTCGAATGTATTAATAAAGAACTCCAACTACTTAGGATAGAAGTTTGATATGTCCACTATTAATTTGTCTTACAGTTTTTGGAAATCGTTCGTGATAAAAATTGTACAAATTATTCTTTTCACGAGCACTACCTCTTGCATGATATTTACTTTCGCTTCGCTGGTCATCTATTTCCGGTGGTGATGATAGACGGTGGCTATGTAAAGAGATGATAATAACCAAGATAACTTAATAACTTGAGATGCCTCCCTTATGTCTGTTAACGTATTAAACCGACGCCGTGGTGTAATGGATATGATGTCCGCCTTGCGACCGGGAGGTCGAGGTTCGATCCCCGCCGTGGGAGCGTTCATTGGATCTCCCCAAAAGACACCAATGTACTGTTCTAGGCCCAGGAAACGGACTCTAGAGCATTCAATAAGTATGAGGCTTTCGATGCAATTGAGCTAAAATAAATAGGTTTACACTATTAAACCGAAACATATAACATTTCTAAAAAAAGACCAGTATAAACAGGAAATTAAGTTTAAAATAAATATGTGCATGCTTATCTAATATTATGTATAATGAGCTTGTACGCTTCTTTTCTGATCAATCCATACTTAATCGGAAGTGGTTTTCATATTATTTGAATAGTGTTTAGTGTACTTATATCTACCAGTTGTTATATATTTTAACTATGAACAGAAGATTCCCTTGTGCCAAAATAAAATCGGGTGACTGTGCAAAATAATCGACTTTAAACCTGCCTTCAGATGCATCGTTTAAAATAGAAGGATACCATTAGGACTAAATTCATATAATTATATGTGTAACATTAATAGACAAAGTATTCTTATTGAAGTATGCCTTGAAGATAGCGAAGATATGTTTGTTAAAAGTAAACATGGTCAAACAAAGTCATTAATTTCACGGTCATAACACGGTGAAAGTATTCAGCGACACCTGCATAAATGCGGACGTTAACATTTGTTACATTTAAAGGAAGACGATTGTGTAAAATATAATTGTTTATCATTAACGATAGGTCGTATTTATTGGGCATATTAACATGAAGAAGCAGGAAGTCATAGCACAAGTTTAATCATAAGTAAATTACTATTTTGTGTAGCTTGTAGGCCTACTAAAAAATTAGCACGGGTATTATGTTATCAATATACAGTATGCGGTTTTATGTGTGAAGTTTGCATGGGTGTTAATACTGTTAACACTTATCGGTAAGTCGGGCATTTGTGTTATTTGTTTCAAGTTTGATAAATCTTTAATTTTCTGATGTATCTGGTACAGCCATTTATGTATTAAGCAATAGTTTTAGGACAATACGCTATATGTGACACGCTAGATGTCAAAACAATGATATTGTCCTCCTATTTTTCTAACGTTTTAAGGCTTAACGTTGTGTCGTAACTTTGTCGCTTTCTGTTGCAGTCTATATTTATTGTTTGATGACGTTTATTTTTCGATAACCAACCACTGTGTTCGTATTCAACAACAGCATCATGTTACGGTCGGAAGTCGTTCCTATTATATACGAAGAACAGTAACCTATATAACATATATGATAATTAAACGTATACTTAATGCCATAATATATCACTATGTGCACCAGTAGTGTGACGCTAACACGGACCCTCTGTCGTTCTGTCTTAAAATATGTCTTCAGATAAAAAAATGTTGATTTGCTTTTAGGTTTATTTACGATATGAATTATTGGGTTCATTATTTGTTCATAATTTGATCCTAATTGAGACAATATATTTTTAAATTGGATCCGGACAGTCTAGTGTCGTTTTAATCCAAAAGTGTAAGTGGTTTTATATAGTGTTAAACATCAACAACTTTTCTTTAAAAAGTCACATGTCACTAGAAGCTGTTTTGCATTTACCCATCGACATGTAATATATTTTGTGAGACCATTTTGAGTTGTACATACATATGTGATGACATAATTGCGACGTCGTCTACGTCAACTATGGAAACCACGTCATGGTTAAGTGCAAAAATAGTCAAGTGTAAAAAAAGTGTTTTGTTGGGACTGATTATTTTGAAGTTGCCAACCCGCGTTCTAAAGAAATCCGCCTTAAGTGTGTACCAGTGTGAGTTATAAAGTATTACCATTATATAACCATCGTAATAGTTCGTTCGTCCGTCTATCGGTTATTACGTCCACAAATAAGGATCTGCCGTTGTTTAAAACAGAACTGAATCTTCATGCGTAAAATCTGGTTTAACTATAAACGACGCCATGATAATCATAAGCATTAATTATGATTATGCAATGTGGCTTCGTATGCTTAACACTCCTTTCTTCAGATCATACATGTTTTCTAAATGGTGTATGTATGTGTACTTTGCTGTGCTAAATGGACACATAATATGATAATGAAACCTTTTGGCTGTCTATTTCTTTCTTGGAATATAAAACAAATACTTGCTTGTGTTTGCCATTAAAACACATCATAGAAGCTTTTGTACTATTTTACAATCATACGTTTCGAAACCAACTAATTATGACCGGGGATACTTTAACTCGTACATATACACTCATAATAATACATTACAAAACATGATACACATGGCTTTGAATCAAAACAAATTTGCGCGTCTCATGTATTTCTCGGTGTTGGTTGATGAAACAATTTTAACTAGAAGTCAGTCGCTGAAATTCCTCGTTCTGCCTACTAGGCTACTAGCATATAACGTATGCTTTAACGATTGTTTAATTACCTAAGAAGATGACCTTACGTTGCTCTGCAGTTTGTGAACCAACTGTAAACCAGGTATAACACTAACATTTTATAAAGGGTACGAAACATCACCAACATTGACTGTGGATGTAAATGATATCCTCTTTAACAGCAACATAACGTAAACATGCTCAACATAATCTCCGCCGAGAACTGTCATCTGGTTCAAAACAGGCACAGAATCAGAACAAGCGGAACAGGCAATTGCTCAACAATGGGTGCAAGATTCACTTTCGTGTCGTTCAAACAATGATGCTATGGAATGTTACTGCACTTCATCACAAGTCTATTCATGTTCTATAAAGTCGGTAAATGACTAAATGTAACAAATGACGGTCAGAGCTGGCGCTGCAAAACAATTTATGGATATGTTCAAAGTGACGTCTTCACCTTCAAAGTGATATGTAAGTTATCACTATGTAATGTTTCTTGTTTTTAATAACACAAATACTAAAGTGTGTGCTCTTTCAATAATAATGTTAATACTGATATAACTATGTCTGGTCGAATCCATACCAATTTATTTATATGTGTTATATATCGAAAAATATAACTTCCTTCGTTGGAAATGAAATTTACATTGCAAATGTAGGAAAAATGTGGGACCGTGGTCTAGTGGTAGGATGCTCGTATACGAATCAGAAGGTCTTTTGTTCGAATCCCGATCAGACTACGGCATTGTCATAAGAGAAAAATGTCCCGCTGGAATCGAGGTTGCGAGCCCCCCCAGATATCCCACAGTCCGGACGCTTAGGCGGATTCCGACGACACTTCTATACTCCTGGATGACTCTGCAGAATCTCTTAATGAAACCTTAGATGTTTTGTCACAATTCAAACACTAATCAGGGTTAAAAGTTAATTTCGACAAAACGAAATTAGTATGGATAGGTAAAAATGAATTTAGCTCGGAAAGCATTAAAGAAGATGGAAACTTATTTGGAACCAACAAACTTTTGACATGCTATGTTTAACGTTTCATATTGACCTAACAAAAGTATAGAATTTAATTACGTTGTTAATATATTGAGAATTCAAGCCTTATTACAAAATTGGTCGAGGCGGATTTTAACCCCGATTGGTAGAATTCAAGTTATTAAAACCTTAGCATTACCTGTGTTAAATCATATTTTTGCTTTCTTGTTAAATCCATCACATGATATGTTAACAGAGATCAATGAAATATTTTTTAATTTTGTGAGGAATGGCAAACCACGCATTAGCAAAACTATTTTACTTAAAGACTATGGAGAAGGAGGATTAAAGATGATTGATCTGTTTTCTGTTGTAAACGCTCTAAAATGCTTATGGGTACGAAGAATTGCCAATGGGAATGGAAAATGAATACATATTGTGAAAACAATTATTGAAGTTCAAAAATGATACAATTGTAACTATCCTGAAAACTTAATACACAATATAAAATATGAATTTTGGAAAGATACATTAAAATCATTTGTTGAACTCTGAAGAAAAGATCCATTTAAAATCAGTTTTTACTTAAAAAAACATTATTCTCTAACCCAGACTTAACAATTGGTAATATACGTGTATTTTTTAAATCATGGTTTGAAAAAGGCGTTCATTTTGTCGGTGACGTGATGCACAACGCTGAAGATTTAACTTTGTACAATTATGACTATTTTTTCAAAGTATTTAACTTCAATTTCACTTACTTACTATTCTTAAGAATTATACATGCAGTTAAAATGTACATGAAACTAAAAAACTCTAATGAAACTTGCTTTACAAAGCCTTTTATTCCCAATAGCCTAAGGTCTTAGTATCTTATTCATCACTTAAGGTACAAAACCTATGTACGAAATAATTACCAAAGATGAGTCTTCACCAATATGCAAAGATACATGGTCTAATTTCTTTATTGAAACAAAAGAATGGCAACATATTTTTGAAATGCCTTTTTCTTATTACACATGATACGAGTTTACAGTGGTTTCAATATAAAATCATACATAGAATCATAGGTACAAACTCTTTTTATTCAGAATTTGATATATAACTTCAGAAAACGTCACTTCTTAAAAAAAACTGAATGTGAAACTATCGAAATTTATTTTAGAAATGTAAGCACGTCAATAAAGTAATAGTGGACTTGATTTCCAGATGTAATTATTTTTTTACATTTTTGGTTATGTTCTCCTTTATACTAGGACATGCAAATTAATTGGACCCTTTAACCTAATATTTCTTTTGATAAAAATATATATGTATAATTGTAAAATGAACAAAACTAGACCCACTCTTAAAGCAGTTAAATCATATCTGTCCTTGGTTGCATATAGATCACCAGCTATTTTCTCGTTATTCATACACTTATTATACGCATGCCAATTATGGCTTAATGTAACAAGCCTTTTCTCATTGCATATTAATGTACGCATGTGTACAAATATATCTCTGATAATCGAACACCCACGCAAACGTGTCCTGATAGGAAAAAACATATACACTGACATTCGTTTTCTCAAAATGCTCCTCAATTGTTTCTTGTGTGTCGTACTATGTTGTTGGATCTCTATAGTCTTAATGCGATCAGGTGATATTCATCCAAACCCAGGACCTACCTCGTCTGATCAATCTGTTGATACAGATGCAAGCAGTTCCACTTCCATCTGGCATTCTTCATCTGCAAGCCACATAAGTTTTGTTCACTACAATATACAAAGTCTAATGCACAAAATAGATCTTCTTTACTCAGGTTTACGCGACTTTGATATAATTGGCTTTACTGAAACATGGCTCAATAGCTCTATCTCATCTACTGATCTCCTATTTGATGGCTTCCACCAACCAATTCGTAAGGATCGCCCATCAGATTCTCATGGTGGCGTTGCTATCTATGTTAATCATAGTATTGCTTTCAAACGCAGACATGATCTTGAAGTAAATAACGTAGAATGTATATGGATTGAAGTTTTTCCCTCAAAACATAAATCCATTCTTTTTGGAGTGTTCTATAGGCCGCCTAGTGCGGATAGATCATATATGATTTCCATTGAAGATTCTATAGGGCTAGCAAGAGACACACAAATAAATGATATTATTATAACAGGTGATTTCAAAATTAATGCTCTCGCTGACTCGTCGGCACAAAAAATAAATGATTTATGTCAACAACATGACTTAATGCAACTTATAAACGAACCAACACATTATACTGAATACACATTGTCTATAATTGATTTAATTTTTGTAAGTAACCGGAATAGTGTACTTATTTCTGGAACAGGCGATCCCTTTTTAGATCAAACTGTTCGATACCACAGCCCGGTTTTCATTACATTAAAATTTACCAAACCAAGATGTAAAACGTTCTATCGACACATCTGGCGTTACGATATTGGAGATTATCCGAAACTACGACAATTAATGACGGATACTAATTGGGGTCTTCTAAAATGCGAAAATGTCGATATCTCCGCAGAAAATATTACTAAAACAGTATTACACATTTCAAGCACATGCATTCCGAACAAAAATGTTTGTATCCGTTCTCGTGATATTCCATGGATAAACAATAACATAAAGAAAAAAATTAGAAAACGGAAACGCCTATACCAAAAAGCAAAACAATCCAATAGTGATATACACTGGTCAAATTTCCGTCATGTTAGGAATGAGGTTGTATTACTTTTACGCAATTCGAAATTAGAATATTTCAACAATATTTCACAGAAACTAAAGTCATCCGACCTTTGCGCTTAAGACTGGTGGAAAACCCTTCGAACATTTATTCCTACGAAATCAAATAACACTATTCCACCTCTTTACGATGACCAAACTAACATCTTTGTAGTGGATGACATTAGTAAAGCTGATATGCTAAACCAGTATTTTGCTGGCCAGTGTACAATTGATGAAAGCAACCATGAACTTCCAACTATGCACAATACAAACGTAAACAGTCTTCAGTCTATAAATGTAACACAGGAGGAGATTATTGATTCAATTAAATGTCTTAAGATAGGAAAAGCGTCCGGTCCTGATGAAATAGACAATCGTATCCTCAATGAGGCAATGCATCAATTAAGTTACCCTTTGTGTGATTTGTTTAATTCTTGTCTTACTTCTTGCAAAATGCCTTCTTGTTGGAAAACCGCAAATGTGTGTCCGATCTTCAAAAAAGGAGACCCATCCTTAACGTCCAATTATCGACCCATATCACTTCTTAACACTATCGAGAAGGTCTTTGAGAGGATATTACATAAACACATATTTAATTTTCTTCGTTCGAACTCATTCTTTGCACCAACTCAATCTGGATTTTTGCCAGGTGACTCGACTGCCAATCAGTTAACTTATATTTATAATACATTTTGCAGAGCCTTAGACAATGGCCTTGAAGTCAGAGTTTTTTTTTATATTAGTAAAGCTTTTGATAAAGTATGGCACAAATGTGTATTGTTTAAACTACAACAAGCAGGAATTCGAGGAAATCTATTATCTTTGCTGGCTAATTATCTCTCTGATCGTAAACAAAAAGTAATATTACCGGGAGCGCATTCAGCCCCTATCGAGATTCTCGCCGGTGTCCCTCAAGGCTCTATCTTAGGGCCTCTTATGTTTCTTGTGTATATTAATGACATCATCGCTGACATACAAGCACAAATTCATTTGTTCGCTGATGATACCAGCCTATTTATGGTAGTTAACTCTCCAAACGAAACTGCAGCCGTACTGCAGTCTGACATTGATAAAATATCCAGCTGGGCTGATAAATGGTTGGTATGTTTCAACCCATCAAAATCGGAATCAATGCTCATATCCCGCAAAATAAATCAACTACCCCATCCCCCATTGACTATGCAGAACGTAAATATACCCACTGTTGATGTCTTCGAGCATTTAGGTGTCTTTATCTTAAATGACTGTACCTGGCATGCGCATATTTCTTTCATAAAGGAAAAGGCTTGGACACGAATTCATATAATGCGTAAATTAAAAATAATGCTTGATAGAAAGACTCTCGAGAAAATATAATATGTGTAATTTATAAGACCAATCTTGGAATATTCAGATGCTGTATTCGATAATTGTACGCAATATGAAAAAGATGAACTTGACAAAATCCAAACCGAAGCAGCGCGAATAGTATCTGGTTGCACACGTTTAGTCTCATTAGAAGATCTGTATAATGAGTTAGGATGGGAAACTATTAGTCAACGAAGACGCAAACATAAATAAATATTAATGTATAAAATGTTCTCTGGAAATGTACCAAACTACTTACAATCCCTTTTACCCGCAACAGTTGGATCGCGTAGCAATTATTCATTAAGAAATGCGTCTAATCTCCAAACAATTCAAGCGCGAACATCACTGTTTTCGAATTCGTTCTTACCATCTACTGTATCTGAATGGAATAATCTTCCTGATGACGTTAAGAACGCTGAATCGATCCATTCCTTCAAAAGGCTTATTAACACAGATCGACCATTTCCAAACCCATTATTTTCCTACGGTGAAAGACGCCCTCAAATGTTACACACGCGCTTAAGAACAAAGTGTAGCGCCTTAAATGACCATCTCTTGAGACGCAATATTATTTCCTCTTCGCTATGTATATGCGGACTTAATGAAACGACGTCGCATTACTTTCTGGAATGCACTCAGTATGAACATATTCGCGGTGAACTTATAAACTCAATATCGATGTATTCCTTCCCCTCCATTGAAACTATATTATATGGAGACACCACTCGTGACTACTTAATCAATACTAAAATAGCTGATGCAGTTCATAAATTTATTCTCATGAGTAAGCGATTTGATCCGTAATATGCTGCAGAACGACTCTAAACCCTTCTTCTCCCCTTTCACACAATAAGCCTTTCAAAACATCTCCTTTCTTTCTAAACCTCTGCTACTTTCTCTCCTAAATTGTTCACGTGTCAATCCGTTATCTGTGTTGCACACTTGAAACTATGTATACGGAGTCTTTTCTTTTTTACCCTTATGTTATTATTGTTCAAATCATGTACATCCAATTATGTTCGCTTGACAACATGAAACTTTTATTGTATAGGGAGAAGAACTCTATAAGACTTTGTCTTTCGTTCCTATCCAATTCGAACATGTACGTATTATAAACATTGTTGTAATCATATGTAAACAAAAGTGCATTGTTTGAAAAAAATATGTTTAAACTATATCTGTCCTTACATTTCACTGTACTGAAGGAAATTAACTTTATTAATGCATCAAAGTAATGAAAGGGAACTTTTAATACCCCTTTTTCAGTAGTTGTGTTAAGAGAACCCATGTTATTATCAAATTTCTCTTCGCCAAATATAGTTAGTATTGTTATGTAGAAGTTTATGCTGTCAAAATGTACAATTTTGCGTTGTATTATGCATTTATTGTTCGTTAACTTTGTACGGTGTGGAGTGGGATGCCCTCGACCCACACACACCTATTCACGAGGAGAATAACATATATTGAACGGGAAGAAAATATGATATTAGTGGTACAAAACACATAAGCGACAAATGCTTAAAAAACAAATATATATATAGGTGTTTGTGCACTGGAAACATTGGGAAAAAAAGGAGCTTATGGATGTCAGAACAATACCGGCGATTTAGGCAGATATTCGTACTAACCGCCTTTTGATGACTTATGAATATTCATACTGACACAATCCTTATTTTATACACAATCAAAATGAATTTCATAATTAAATAATCGCGAATAATAATAATGTTCATATCAATAACATTTCACAGAGTCAGAATCAAAACAAACCGTAACTGTTATGTAATTGATCAACATCGTTTTATTTTGTAATCTAAATGAGAGTACACATTATGTATTACGTATCAAATAACCAAATTGACGTTAATTTTAACCATCGCCCGTATTGATTTAGTTAAAACTGACGAGAAACGATCAATGTATCACAAACTCTGTGTTTTTTAATCATTAACAATTAAGAAACCGTAATTTAATTTCAAGAGATCTATTATCTCGGGGTGGAAACGTCCACCCATATTATTGTTTTATAAGCTCAATTGTGAGCAAACCAACGAAACACAATTAAACTAATTGCAATTGATTTTTTATACCACCACTATAGTGGGGGACATATTGTTTTTGCCCTGTCTGTTGGTTTGTTTGTGTGTTTGTTTGTTTGTGTGTTTGCCTCAAACTTTAACATTTGCCATAAGTTCTGCAATATTAAAGATAGCAACTTCATATTTTGCATGCATGTGTAGCTCATAGAGCTGCACATTTTGAGTGGTAAAAAGTCAAGGTCAAGGTCATCCTTCAAGGTCAAAGGTCAAATATATGGGTCAAAATCGCTTATTTAATGTACACTTTTGCAACATTGAAGATAGCAACTTGATATTTGGCATGCATATATATCTCATGGAGCTGCACATTTTGAGTGGTGAAAGGTGAAGGTCAAGGTCATCCTTCAAGGTCAAAGGTCAAATATATGGGGACATAGTGTTTCACAAATACATCGCTTGTTTCTTATAATGTTCTCTTCGTCACTT
Source organism: Dreissena polymorpha (assembly GCF_020536995.1). Taxonomy (NCBI): domain Eukaryota; kingdom Metazoa; phylum Mollusca; class Bivalvia; order Myida; family Dreissenidae; genus Dreissena; species Dreissena polymorpha. The sequence goes on along the minus strand of NC_068363.1, from coordinate 16,774,602 downwards.
GTTTAGTTGTGTTATATAGTTCTTATACGCATATTAAGCCATGTTTATACATTATTTTTCCAGCAATGTTATATAATTTTAAAAATCATGAAATAACGAACGTGCTCGAGCAAAGTTGTATACTTCTGTTTTTAAGTGATTTAAACATGCACACTTATTGTTTAAAAAATGTTAGTAAAATAAAAGTCGTAAAGTGGATTTAAATATCGCCAAAATGTGTATGTAGGACTTTTCAGCCCCGTTCAAAATTGACCGAGATATTATTAACTATAAATGAACGGCTGTTGCACTGTAAATTGGCATCTTAACTAAATAATATACGAGAGTATTGCGAGGTTATTTGTAAGTTTACTTGTTTCTTGTTTTAACTTTTTGAGATGAATTTATCAGCGTAGTTAGACAGAGGGTGTGTCATTAAATGCTTTTTCGAGATGTTTATTTATTCACTTATTAAGCTGACGATCGACGACCTGTCAATAGTGTAGGCAAGTTTCGAACCCCCAAGATCGAATATTTCCTATCGAAATAAAGTTAATGGAGGGTAAAAAAGGGTTTAAATCATGCAAGCTTTTGTTACAAAAGTATAAACCTTATATTTTGGAAAAGAGAATCATATTAATTATATTATATTTAATTATATTTAGTGAAGACAGCTTTTAGTTCATCGCGTGTTGGAATGTCGAGAGAAATTTCTTGTCAGTTTCATGGGTATCAATTTCATCGACAAATCTTTATTGAATTAGTGTTGTGTTCTTACCCGATATATACAATTATGTTACGGAGTATGTATGCATTTACCATACATTATTGTTGAAATTTGTTTTGTTACGAATTGTGCCGTATTTCGTAGTGCAATAAGACTGTTAACATGCATCAGTTGTTCAAATTTAATTATACTAAGGTGTAGCCAATTTTCGTTGAATATATTCAGCCTTTATTTGGAAAAGAGACATAAAATAATGTGTTGCATTTCGTCACCGATGTCATTTTTATTACAGATGACGGTTTCTATGTTGAGAGATTTGTGTTGGTGTTCTGTGTAAGAAGTTACAATGGCTGTTTATATAGTATTTTAATGTTTATATTTCATTATCTCACAGCTATAAGTTAACATTTACCGTATAGTTAGGTCAAAAAGTTGTATGTGTAAGGGTAAATCTAAATTGTTTAAACGTGCTCATAAATTAAACATTGTTTTATTGGTCTGATCCACCATATGTGTTTAACGTTGAAGCAAACTACCCTATAAAGTTAATCTTATTTAACTGTTTCAAGTGGG